>NC_053487.1:27148797-27424694 GCF_015227805.2 Hirundo rustica | reverse complement strand
TTTATTCAGTCTTTCTTCTGTGTCCTGCCCCAGCCTGGGTCAGGAGCCCCTTCCCACTCCTCGAGCCAAGAGGCTTTGGCCATATGTCACTTCAGCTCATATCCAGGGAAGGGGCTAAAGGTGGGGGCAAGCCACTACCCAATCAAGGATAAGGTGGGAGTAGAACAGGGTTGGATTACATTCCAGGAAGGGAACAATGTGGGAGATGGGCTGGGGGAAGAGCAGGGACAAACTTCGGGATAGTACATTTTCCAGGGGAACAAGGGGATACAGAAGAAACCATTACAAAACCCAGTATAAAAATGAAATGCAATATGAAACCAAATAATACACAGCAACACCTGTGTTATCAACCACTTAACCCAGTGCCCTAAAGTCTCTTTTAATTGCCTTGACATTCCTCTTTTAGATCTCATCACTGCCAGCCTGGAGTATGAGCAGTGGGTAAGCAAGCATCAGAGGGCTGAATCAGCCCAGGCAGTCTCTCTGACGTGTCTCTCTCTCCGGGAGCCCCTGCTCTGTTTTTGCCTTGGCTAGCTTGAGAGAGAAACCACAGCCAGAAGGATTTTTTCCCTCAGGGTCTTAAAGATTCCAGAGGCTGCAAACCTTTTCCCTTAGAGAGAGCAGGTCCCCATCGATGGCAAAAGGAAAGAGTCTGCCCTTGGTCCAGGGGGGAATCACGGCTTTATTCAGTCTGTGGTCCTGCTCCCGCAGGGTCAGGAGCCCAGTCCAGTCCCCGTCCCAAGAGCTCGAGAGAGTGATCCATGTGCTCTCCTTGCTTTTATCTGGGGAGAAGGGGCTAGAGGCAGGGACAAGCCACTGCCCAATCAGGGATAAGGTGGGAGTGGAATAGGGTTGGGTTACATTCCAGTGTGGGAGAATGGGAGGGGAGAAGGAGCAGGGACAAATCTCATGATGTTACATTTTCCATGGGACCAGGGTGGTACAGAAGAAACCATTACAAAACCCAATATAAAATGAAATACAATATAAACCCAAATAATGCACAACAACACTCTCAGTGATATTTCGTACCCAGGCCCCAGGAAGGCAGCAGACTTCCCTGTGGGATGGGTCTAGGTGACATATGGGGCCTTCTGTTCCTCTCAGAAGGGAGTCACCTACTATGATTACCCTTCTTTTCTTCTTGATGTTAGAGGTGGAGATCCATCTTACAGATGAATCATAATTGGGAGGCTCACTGGTCAGATAATTTCCCTCTAAATCATCTAAATCATCTGTCTGGCTCTCTAGATCCAGGGACTCATACCTATTCTGAAGTGGCACCTGGCTAGGGGAGGGGGGTCGGGAGGAGTTTTTATTATTACCTTCCCTACCAGTTGCCCTTCTATTGCCTGGGAGTGGGAGGCATATGAGTCCTCTGAATCTTGATGGGCTTCCCTTAAAGATGGAAGGGCTGAACTCCACCAGTCTATTTCCATTTCACTTTTCCTGATACTTCTTAATCTTTCAACTTCCTCCCTAAGTTCAGCCACCAGTGAAAGGAGGTTGTTCACCTGTTCACACCTCAGGCACGCCTCCTCCACAACACCCCCTGAAACAACTGATAAGCTCAAACACTCCAGGCAGGAATGGGTCTGTACAGTCGCATCCTTTTTGGAGGGCTCCACTTGGTCACATACACTTGTACCAACCACAGTTTTTGACTGTGTTGAAACCATTACTAACAGAAACCCCAAGACCAACCAGCCAGCAGAAACACCTCAAACAACACACAGCACACCTTACTAGCAAGAGAACTTGCAACCCTGCCTGCTTGCCCTGCCTGTGCGAACTGCCTGCTAAAAGGTTCTTGTTCAAACCTTCTTAATGTTTTCCTTCTCAGGTTTCTTGCAAAGGGCTCCTGTGGGAGCCCTGCTCCTCTCAGTCCTTCATTTCATAATCCTCCACTCTGGTCTCAAATACAACATGGTAGATCTTGCTGATTCCCCAGTTAAAATGAGTGGAATAATTTGGATTATTTTAAAAATAATTTTAACACAGTTTAAATCTGCCCAATTGATTGTTCTCTCATGTAGCCCCTATCAGGTGTTTCCTGAGAGGGAAGAAAAAAAAGCATCACTTTTATTATTTTTTTCTGACTTTTGGCTTTTATGGCAGCAGAGTATTTGACTCTTTGCTCCTTGTCTTGCTCTGAAACAGTTTATCAAATCTCCTTCAACAATTACGTTCTGCTCCTCTATTATTCACTTTCACTTCCTTGATTCTTTGCTATCAATCAGCCTTCTTCTCCCTTTCCAGCCTGCATTCTGTCAGCATAAGTCTCCTGCTTGAGCTGCAGTGCAGGGTAAGTGCGGACTTAACTCTGCCCTGAGTTCCCAACTCTCCACACCCCAATGCCAAGGCAGCCACTCATTTTCTGTCTCCCTGCTTCAGCCTAAGCTGCTTGACCTCTCCATCATCTTCTCATTCTTTCTCTCTGTTAGGAAAATTAATCCACAAACGCCAGAGGTTTATGTCCAAAAAGGAGACAGAGGAGTCCTTTCACTTTATTCGAATAAAGGGAGAGGCCATGGGGCATTTTCCCTGGAGCCTCTCAAATTTTTGGAGGATGCAGCCTCCTATTTATCCTAATTTCCCAGCCGCACTTCCCTCTCTCTTTCCCCATTGGCTGAGGTACTTGAGAGTTGCAGACTTCCCGGAGTGCCTAATACCTAAAATTCCCCTTTTAATGTATAACCCCCCTTTTAATTTTTAATTTTTATGGGATTTATGGGTTTTCCCCATTGTTTCTTTCATCTTTCAATATCCAATTTTATTTATCAGCAAACCTACAATTTGTTTGTAAAGGCAAATATCTTCTTTTCCATTCATCAATCACTGGAATCCTTCCCATTGTTTCTTTTATCTCTCAGTGCTAGTTTTATCTACCAGCAGACCCGCCCTTGTTTGTAAGACATATCTGTTATTCCTCTCATCTCCATTTGCAAGTGAGGAATTTGAGTCAACAAAATGGTTTTCTGCAGTTTTTGCTCACCATCCCAGTAAAGCTGCAACTTTCACAGAAACTTAGGTGGGTTCTATAAGTTTTTAGGGCTAAAACAAAATCTACTGCAGTGCTAGAGCTTCTCACTGATTTCTGTCTGCCTCGAATATCTGCCCAAGAGATTTACCTCACCATGAGATCTCCTCTGTAACTGGGTTGAAGTAGGACTGTGGGGAGGTTGTTTTGTTTCTGAAAATAAAAGCTGCCCATTCATTATGACCACAGAAGTGGATCCTGCTCCATGTTCTGCTATTTCTTCTCTTCTTTACTTTCCAGCCCCTCTGCATCCTCCCTCCCTCAAATTTCACCATCCCTAGTGCCAGTGCTGCTCCGTGCTTTCACCTTCATGTGTTTGCATCATAAAGACTCTCAGAGAAAAAGGCTTTCCTAAGTAGGAAGCAGAGCTCTGGTTTTATCATAATCATTATAAAGCAATTAATTTGGTCTGTGCACTATGAAATTTGAAGACTTTTGGTAGGTCATGCTTAGAAGTACATGTCTTGTATTAGTGAAGCAATAAAATTCAAATGGAAATGAGAAATGTTTTCTGCTCTTTACATGGAATGTGGAAAAAATATGCTAGAAATTTACTGGATTATTAAAGGAAATATGTCAGAGGGATTGTTCTTACTCTGTGCTTTTGAGTGTCAGAAAAACGTGAAATATCACATTTTTTTCAATGAGAAAAGTAGGTGTAAGGTATAAAAATACTGTTTATTTATGAAAAGTGTATAATTTTGCCCAACCTCAAGCCTCAGTCATTAAGGTGTCCTGCCTCCAGTGGCAGCAGTCTGGGTGTAGCAGATAAATGCACTGCAGGGATGGACTCTTACACCCTCCAGGCTCTGGTGTCTGGCCTTGCTGCTTGTGTGGAGGGAACTGGAAGGAGAGTGATGGTGTCTGGGCTTCTTGTCAATTAGGATCAAAGCCACTTAGCTGGCTGAGATGTGCTCCCTCTGAATCCTCATTTTGGGTTTCTGTCATGCTTCTTTAATCTCCTACAAAGTTACATTTCCATTTAAAAAAAAAATCCATTTTTCCTGCTTATTTTCATTAAGTGGAAAGTCTCCCTTAATGATGTTTTTTTTGGATTCAGAAGCTCCTCATCTAGGTCAGCATTTTCAGATTGCTAGTTTCCCAGTTGTTATATCTCTACGGCTCAAATCCTTAATTCTAAACAATGAAAGTCTTGGAACAGTTCTTGCTTTCCTTTAATTTCCTTCCTTCTGAGAGCTGATTTTTTCCTCTCATCACGGTCTCCATCCCAGCTTCAACTCATTTATCAATTTATAAGTCTCGCTTCTTCCAGAATAGTTTTTCAGATACGTATTTTTAGATGAGAGCTGTTTCATCTTTCCAAAATGATCACTTCAACCTCAGCCCCTGGAGCTGAGACGTACAATATTTAAATTATTATTTATAGTACAGGAACATGTGAAGACTTTCATTAAACATAAGGCATTAGCCTTGTGCCTTGATGAGTAAAGGCACAGTGAATGATGGTCCCTACTCTGAACAGTTTGCACTCTTCAGTTTGCACTCTGGGTGGACTTGCTGGCAGAATTTAAGGAGAAATTTAACCCAAACACATGTTGGCATCACTCAGGGCTGAATACAGTCTCCAAGTTTTGTCAGAGTTGCCCAGCCCTGCCTGCCCCAACTCAGGGTGCTGCTGTTTGTGTCTCAGTGCCTGACAGGAGAGACAGCAGGATGGGGTTAATGTGAAGAACAGGGGAATTGAGAGCTGACAGCAGCATGGGGTGAATGTGAGGAAGAGGGGAACTGAGAGCCCCTGTGAGATCACAACCATGGGAGATGCCAGGTGAACACATCTGGGTACATCTGCAGGGGAGTGAAGCACAGTGATCCTCTGAGCTCAGCCAGGGACACAGAGCTCCAGGGCATGATGAGGAAATACCACCTGGAGATAACAGGACATATGTACAAAAATGGCTGGACAACTGCAGATTCCAGCATTTTCCCAGTCACTGTTAGAGGTCCCTTTTCTCCAGAATGTCCCTAATTGTTTTGATTCCTCAGCTAGTACCAACTCATGATCTGTCAGGCTTCAGCAGAGCCTGGTGCATTTCTGTCCTGAAAGAAACCTTTCTACTTGGATTACCATTTAGAGCTCAAATTTTTTTCACTAAGTGGTGTATATTAGTTCTGTGTGACTTGATGGATTATCTCCCTCCCCCTTGATAACAGTGGTAAAAGATCTGACCCCTTTCTGGATGTTTGTAAAACCAAATATACAAAATCAAATTTGTTTAGGGCTGAGATTTTAATTGCTTCACCATCACAACATGAAACCGAATGCTTCAGCAATCTTGGGGATTGATTGACTGATTTATAATAAGGGACTTGACCCAAGAGGGGTTATCAGCCTTGGATGTAGTAAAATAAATCTTTCTGGATTTGTCAGGATGTTGGTACAGACTTGTGTGGGGCAAGGGTTTGGTATGCAGATTTGGTATGCAGCTTCTGAACCCTGCTGTGGCTGCTGATGAAATGTCCCAGTGAAATGGTCTTCCAAGCTGCACTTCTTATCAGGACTGAACACTGCAACAGAGAAATAAAGCTTAACAACACTGGCCAGGGTTTGCTTTGCTCCCAGGTGTCCCAAAATCAGGCTGTGTTTGCTGACCCAACAGGAGGATGAAACCCCTGCAGGTTTGAGGGGCTTTTGGGTTTTGATTGCTCAAAATTAGGATTTCAAAACAAACCCAGTGCTTATATGCAGAGTATTCCTGGTCTTAAACTACCTCTAATTAATTAAGGGCTTTTTGCCCTGGCCCTCAGATCATAAGGCCTTCTTTAGCCTTTCAGAGGTAGCACTGTTTTAGCCTTCTGCATGTGCTGATTAGTATGAAGTCAAAATAATTCTTTTTTCCTCAGAGAAATCCCCTGTGTTTTACTCATAAATAAAAAAGGAAAGGAAGAAACATTCTTGATGGTATTTTTTACTTTGCCTTTAGAATAGAACCGCACACATGCAGCACTTGTCATCCCTAAAACTTACATTTTGAGAGTTCTTTGAAGATCTAAATTACAGATCTTTCATATGAAAAGTTAATGAAGGACTCAAAATAAAATAGAAATTATGACATGAAAGAGCCTTCTTATGGCTTCAATAACAAGATAAACAGATTAATATTCCACATACTGCATTAAAAATAACAGCTGGGCTCTGCAGAGATGAATCCCCTAACTCAGCTGCACTGGTTCCCACATTACCCAAGGACAGGTTGGTGACTCTCCCTCACTTGTCACCTCCCTCTGGCCCCCAGAAATGCTGAAGGCAGACAACACCCGATCAGTTTTAGCAGACACCACAAGTACTTTAACAAACACAGAATGAAGTGCCATTACCAGCACCACTTCTGTACCCCCAAGTGGTAGACACATTCTGTACTGACAGCCTCCAATTTTAATGAGTTGTTGCTGACCGTATTGATTGGCCTTTTTTTTTCTCTTCCTCCAGTTCAGCAAGAGGAAACAAGAACCAGCATTTCATTAAAAGGAGACTTTGTCCGTTGTTTCATATTTCATGAATATTTGTGGGTGAACACATCCCATAAAATAACCTGTGACAGTCTTTCTCTCGGAGCCCTGGCTAGCTCGAGAGACAAACCACAGTTGGAAGGATTTTTTCCTCAGGGCCCCAACAATCCCAGAGCAGCTGTGAACCTTTTCCTTTAGAGAGAGCAGGTGCTCGTCGATGGCAAAGGAAGGTCTGCACTTGATCCGGGGGAAATCAGGGCTTTATTCAGTCTTTGTCCTGTGGTCCTGCCCCCGCAGGGTCAGGAGCCCGGTCCCTGTCCCCCAGCCAAGAGAGATTTCACATGCTTTTTCTGGCTTATATCCAGGGGAAGGGGCTAAAGGCGGGGGTAAGCTACTACCCAATCAGGGATAAGGTGGGAGTGGAACAGAGTTGGGTTACATTCTAATGTGGGAGAATGGGCGGGGAAAAGGGGCAGAGACAAACCTCAGGATGATACATTTTCCAGGGGAACAGGGGAGTACTGAAGAAACCATTACAAAACCCAGTATAAAAATGAAATACAATATAAACCCAAATAATACACAACAACAATAACCAATTAATTCAGCCATGCTAAGACTCAGATTGAAAACTATACCACTGCATTAATAGAAGCCCAGGGAAGCACAAGGTTTAACATTTCCTACTGCATGAAAAGTTCCCAAACACAAATCTCATCCACATCCCTTGATTCACTTCACTTTCTACCTCTCAGCTCTCCTGACAGCTTCTGCTGTGTTTGTTGTTCTGTGCGACTATTGTACCGTGCCATTTGCAGCTCAGGGTGTTTCAGATGCAATCCCCATTTTTCTGTGAGTGGTTTCTGTTATTGTTGCTTTTGACAACATCACAGATTCAAGTTAAAAGTGACCAAAAAAGCAGGGGAAGGAGTAACCTGCAATAATGATTTGCAAATTGTGTTAATTTCATAATGGAATTCTGCTTTTTAATAGGATTTAATCCATAATGAGCTCCTGAGATGTTATTTTTGCTTCAAAGCTTTGCTGAGTACTAGATCCCATTAAATTCTTGCAGTGAACACACCAAAAAAATACTTTGAGCTAATTTTAATAATTTTTAATTGAAGGAATATTTTTATTCAAAATTGAATATTCAAGCTGTTCAAAAGTTAACACATTCTCAAAGTAGTCATCAGTCTTTTCTTTCCATAAAATCTTTTTTTAGGCAGCCTGTGGCTTTTGGGGAGGGAGGCAGGTTTTTTTGTCTCAGCTTTGTTTTTCAGACCCAATTGAAACAAATTTAGGCATATTTTGCTATTTATTTCTTTTTAAGTGCCTGCATGCTGCAGTCTAATCTCCATTCTTTTTATTGCTGTTTTATAGTCTACCATTATTGTTTGTTTCCTTTGTGTTTTCCTAAAAACAGAAACAAAATACAAATTTCCCTGCTAGTCCTTTCTTGTGTGGTAGCAGGAGCTGGATTTGTGTGTGTGTGTCATGCTCAGTAAAATATGTATTTTGTTGTTAGCAGTGTTGTTATATTACATTAAATCTTAGGGGTTCCAACAGAGCCTGGCATCCCAGGCCACAAAACAACTCGCAGGAGCCCAAACAGCATCAAAATCAACACATACGAGCAAGGAATGGGTGACTGCCGTGCTTCAGAGGAGGAGGTGGCACAGAGTGGTTCAGTGCCCTAGTTCAAGCCTTCCCAAAGACCTGAAGTTGGTTCCTGTAGCCACAAGACCCTTTGATTTATCCTCTCGACCTTAAAGCTCTCCAAAATCCCAGGGAAGGCTGGAGAGCAGTGGGCAGTGGTGTGACAAGTGAAACACAGCCCTGGAGTTTCTCTGGCACAGCTCTGCTCACTTGAAGCATGGTCCAGAGCAAGGACTGGGTGTGCAAGGGGCAGTTGTGCTGAAGGGAAGCCCTGGCTGCACCAGCTGAGCCCATGACCCACTGACCACTGTGGCCATGGATGGTGTGGAGAGGTTCTGATACCACACCTCTGCCTGCAGGGACTTTTGGGGCTGAAAGGGCCAAGTCCTGGTGGGGCTGGCGTGTGAAATCCCAGCTTGCCTGGCCTTTCCTTACAGCTGAGTGCAGCCAGACACTCTGGGGACACAGGTGAGGTGTGGCCTTAGCTGTGAGGACTGAGGGGGTTTTGCTTTGCTGCCCTGGCTGCCCAGGGCTCTGCTTGCAGTGCAGCCGGCCAGGGGCTCTTTATGAGTGCTAAATGAGTGACCCTAATGAGTCCCTTAGTCCTTCCATCTCCATGTCAGGTTTTAGGAATCAGAGATAGATGGTTAAGAGCTCGGAGATGTTTGGGGTGACCTTGGGGAGGCTCTAACTACAACTCAAAATTGCAAATGATGAATGCAGTAAGTAGATTAAGAGTCTGACACTCTGGCAAATCTCAAGACCTAATCTTATGTTGCTATTTTTCCCCTATGGCAAACATACAGATTTCACCATGACTTTGCTGTAGCAGTGACTTGAAAATTATAGTGAGTGTTCCCTTTTAAATAATGGATTATGAGGGAAAGATTAATTTTTGCTCAATTTTCACACTAATTCAGTGCCTTGCTGCCAGCAGAAGCACAAAGGACATGAATTCACAATGTCTTTCTCCTCTTTCAAAGTCGTCACATGCTTTTATTGGATGGGACTGTTTGCAATGAAGTCCCGTCATTCACATCTGGTGCCTACTGAACCATGGGGCTTTGACATCTGGAACATCCTTTGGTTCCTGTCAGCAGTGAAGGGCTCAGCCCCTTCCCAGCTTGCTCAGTGCTGGTCTGAAGGAAACCAGTCCTGCCATGAACAGAAGGTCACAAACCAACAACCCAGTGACAGCCACCACTCTGCAGCTGCCAGGTGCCTCTTGTTTTCCAGGTCAGTTGAAAAACCAGGGGAGAGGGAGAGAGAAAGAGAAAAAAACAGAGAAAGACAGACAGCTGAGAAAAGATGAAACCAGAAATGCTATGTCCCAGAGGCATTTATCAGCCCAAATGAAATGGAAACAGTGAAAGGGAAACACTGCTTTGCTTTTTTCAAAATTGTATTTCCAGATGAATGAGTTGAAAAGAAAATATCCTTTCCTTTTCCTGCGATTTTGAGAGATCTGTTTGCTAAGTCTGCAGGCTTAGTAAGAGAGACAAGGAGTATTTATTTTCTGTATACGTTGGTAATTTATGAGGCTGCTATAAATGCAGAGTTTATGGAAGTAAAATCAGGCCATGAAATAAAAATTATTTTATTCAAATATCCCAGCTTATTAATTATTTCTAATTCTTCACAGAGGAGGAGATGAGTGAGGATGCACACACAGTTTACTGAATATTAACAGGCAGAAGATCCAGTAAAAGTAGCAAATGCAGGTATAATTTAAAATAGAAAAAGATGAAAGATAAGTGAATTTTATTAGGGATTGAAATATAATTGAATTTTCCTTTTCTTATTTTGCCATCAAAGATGGCAGAAAGAAATTTACAGTTATGGGAAAGGGTCTTGTATTGCTAACAAACCTGTACAAAGTGGCTTTACCTTCCTGTGCAGCAGGGTGTGACTGAAGTTATGTAAATGCACCTCTTATCTGTGCCACATGAAGGGGTGGAGAGGAGATTTAGAGCCTTGAGCAAGAAATAAGATGGCACAATAACTTTCACTGGGATTTAGTGCTCCACCAAGATCAGAAATGGGGCAAACATGCCCTTCTGTATGAGTAGCATTAACTGTCTGTTCCACTGAGTGTCCAGTGTGCCTAGCTGTGTGATATGTTATTGGCTTACTTTCATCTCCAGAAATGTCGAAGAGGATGAAGGGATGGGGAAAGATCCCATTATGTGATGTGCTGGGAGATACCCAGGGAGATAGAGGTGCTGCTGGGGTGTCACAGAGTCCCAGGCTAAGGTGCTGGACCTGAGAGCCCCCAAAGCTCTCAGAAACCTCTCCTTTCCAATGCTATCTGGGAGAAAAGAGTCAGCATAGCACAAATCTTCAGCATGTCCTGGTTGCATGTCAGCAGTCTCTCCCCCGGGCACACCATGTTTCCCAGGGGCTACTTTCCCCTGATGCTTGGACCTGGAAAGGGAGAAGACATCAGGTGTATTGAATGAAGGTGTATTGAATGCTGGAGTAGTCTGTCAGGAGATACTGACCTCACAGAGCAATCATTTGCAGGCCTTCACCAAACCAAGTCCTTGCTATTAGCTAACTTTGGAAAAATGCAAATGTCCCAAGAAACACCTCCTGTCCTGGCAGAGCCAGAGGCCCTGCACTGCCTTTTCCCACACTCAACTCTCCAGGTTTGTAACATGAGTGTATTCAGTATTTGGCAGCTGTCTTTAGGGTGTCTACCTCCTCCTCAATTGACACTCCATATGTGGGGACCAGTGTACAACCAGAGTCCACATGCTTCAGAGACTCTTTTCCTGGCTAAGTAGAACTGCTGGCAACAGCACTCACCACCCAACTCCCTGGACTAAATGAGATGGGAGGGCAGAAGCTAAGATCTGTTTCCTCCAACTAAACTGGGGAGGAAATTAAATTAGGAGGGACTCTGTAGTTGAGGCAAATGGCACAAAATGAGAAAAAGGTCACTGTGGTGGCTCTGAGTGGAGGCATCAGCCTCCTTTGCATCTTGGCATCTCCTGACCTTGCGTGACCATCTGAGCCACCCCTCTCTGCAGGGCTGAGCTGTGATCACCAGGGCCCTGCCAGTGCAGCTGTGGCAGAACTTCCACTAAAGCTCTGGTGATGGCAGAGGAGCAGCTCTGCTCCCAGAGTGGCAGCTGGCGGGATGACACAGAGCAGCTTCACAGGGCAGGAGGGGCTGGAAATCTGTGCTGAAACCGGGGGGCAGAGGGGTTTGAAGAGAGACTGGGTCTGGAGTTCCTAGTCCAGTGGCACTCCACAGGGGGCTGGGCTGGGGCTGTGATGGTGAGATGAGATGAGATGAGATGAGATGAGATGAGATGAGATGAGATGAGATGAGCTGCACTTCACATAGTGAAGGAGTGCAGGAGCACTGCCGCAGTTAGAGGAACTTTGGTGTCTTTTTTTGAAACGCTTTTGATAGTCGAGGTGGCATCTGACTTTCTGCATTTGAGATCTTGTTGGTGTCCAGGGCATTCCTTTGTCTGCCCTGGAGGGTCTGGGACCCTGGCACAGAGCCCAGAGGGACACTGGCTTTGATCCCAGTCCATGGAAAAGGCTTCCTGCACTGCGGGAAGGATTGCAAGCCACAAGAGTGTGAAAGATAGTAGTTTAGCTTATCACAGGGTGAGAAAACAGTAGGTTTGGGTTTTTAGTATGGAAGTGAATGGGAGCAAGATGGAGGATTTGGGGCGTTGTCTCCTGCTTCTTCTTTCTTCTTCCCTCACTCCATTTTCTGCAGTGACGGTGGCACAAAGTAGTTTAAAGAGATTGGGTCAAAGCAGGGATGACCTTTTTAGTATAAGTGATAGGTATTGGCAAATAATGATAAATAAAGAACACGTAGCAATTAGTATAAAAGATAGCGACAGCCCAGTCCGGGAGGAGTCGCCAGATGCCCGAGCAGCTGCACAGACCTTAGTTGGGCACTGAGAAAATTGTAAGATAAGAAACAATAAACAAAGCATGCAACCTTGAAAAATCAGAACCTGAAGACTCCGTCTCTTTCTTGCGTTTGGCTCAGAGCTTTGCAGAAGGCAAAAAGACTAAAACCACCTGAATCTCGGAACAAAAACAGAGAACTGGCGTCCCTCAGTGGGCCCCTGGAAAGGGGCACCGAAAGGGTTACAGTGAACCTTCTGCAGTGAACATCGCAAGCTCTCAGAAGATAAAAAGCCAGACGGTCAGCTCTGCGGAAGATAAGAAGAACATTTCTGGCCAGAGCAGCTCATCTCAAATTCGTCCCAGACCGACAGATCTCCAAGGGCCCTGGAATCCGTAACCCTGAAACCTGCTGGTCGGCGATCAGGACATCTCTGAGGCGAATTCGACAACAGCTGCACCCAAGCCTTTGTGCTTTGGTAAGAACAGTTGGATCTAGATCATGGGGGGGGACCACTTCCCAGGAACAACTTTCTATTTTAGCAGCCCTAAGGGGGGGTGATCTCAACACACGGTGTGGCTCTCAAGGAAAAAGAGCTTCAAGCGTTGATGCTTTGGGTCTGTTGTAATTACCCTCACTGTGAGACCCGTGTCCCATTTGGGCCAGGGTTTTGGCAGGAAGCAAATAGGGAGTTGTATGATAGAGCCACAAAGAAGGACAAGATAGCTGCTAAGCTGTTGTCCACAGGTAGAATTATGTTAGAAGCTATATCGGAGAATACCGATGGAAGTCCCAGAGTTGGGCAGCTGCCAAGTGGCAGGGGGGAGAACAGTAGTGCTTTATATGTCGGCCAGTCAAAGGGAGGGGACAGACAGCTACTTTCTCCGGGTTTAGTACCTCCTCCGGGAGATGGAGGAGGGGGGAGCCCTCAGCTCTCCCAGGGTTCACCACAAAAAAGTTCGTCAAAAGCCCCAAAAGCCGATCAAATGCCAGTCCCAGGAAAGAAGAAACTTCTAATCCATCCCAGTGATCAGGAGGAGCTGGACATGCTTTATTTCGAAGCAGCTCCCGAGGGCACATCACACTTATCCCAAGAGGGGGGGGAGACAGGTCTGACACAAAGTCCACCTCGGAGTCCCTTCACCCCCCCACAGTCACCGCGCAGCAGCACCCCACCACTCCTTTCCCTTTCCGCGCAGGAACAGTGCGCGTGGGGGGAGGAGGGAGCGGGAGAGGCGCCGGGAGAACAACAGGTCCCGTTCGAGTCGGTAGCGGAGGGCGGGACTGCGGCGCTTGCGCGCGGGGGCGATCCTAACCTATCTCACCGGGGCGAGGGCAGTCGGGAAGCGCGTCGGGTCGGGAGGGGGCGGATCGCGAGGGAGAACAGTTCGCGGACGAGAGGCGCGAAGTCGCGAGCGGCGGGACTGAGGCATTGGAGGAGGCGGGATCCGTGTCAGCAGTTTGGCGCACGCTGATGATGCAACTACGGGAAGCAGCACAGTTCAAGATACATCCGCGTCACGGGGCGCAGGGGGGAGGCCGGAACGGGAAACGCCTAGCAGAGTACTACAAACCCCAGAAACACCAGCGGCAGGTCCAGGCGCAGGCACGGAAGGGGCGGGACAAGGCCCAAAGCGCGGTCCTGCTCTGGGCGGGGCAAATTCTGATGACGAGGGAGAAAAGGCGGCCTCTGGGTGTGAGCGGGGAGGGGACACTTTGCCAGGCGCCGCCGGGCTGGGACAGGCAGGGGCGGGACAAGCAGAGGCGGAGCAGGTGGGGACGGGGTGTGGCCAAGGCGGAGAGTTTCTCCAGGGTGCCACCCCCACGCGCCAAACGTCACGGAGCTCGACTCCGCCCACCAGCGGCTCACTGGTCGCGGTACCACCTATGCGCGGCGATTCAAACTCAGCTGCTGCGTTTCTACAGATGGGCGCGCGTCCAAAATCATATCAGGTTTTACAAATGCACCCAGAAACTGAAGGCTTTTTGAAAATTCGACATACTCCGTCAGGGGCAGTGGAAGAAATATCAGATCCATATAGTACCGTGAGCCAGCAGATGCCAGCTGTCGACATGTCATCGTCACCTAGGGGCGGGACTGTAAAACCACAACAATCACAAGGAGCGTCAGGCACACTGAGTGGAGCACCTTCCAGCAGCAAGACAAACAACCACGTTACACTGCTTTTTTCCAGTTTCATATAAAAAATCAACTTCTTCAGAACAACAGTTCAAACAAAAGCCGAGAGAACCTTTGCCGATGGTGAGGGACGATGAAGCTGCAGAAGAAGATCAGGACATGTCAATCACTGATGACGACATCAACCACATCACTGCTTCGGAGGGCATTCCTATCCGGAAAGCAAAAGCATTTGAGTTTTCACGTCAAGCATCATCATTTTTGTTATCTAAGGACTTTATGAAGCAGTTTTTCCGGCAATTCAGTGAAGCAGCTTCAGAATTCCAACACGACCCAATGTCTTCTTTCTCTCGAATTTTTCTTCCAAGGAAAGGTGTTGCAGAGAAATTGTGTGATGCCCAGCAATCCCTAGTTCCTGTTCCTCAAGAAAAGGAAAAGGAAATGAAACAGGATGAGGTAAAACCTCAAAAACAGGTAGATCCTGGAAAGGATGAAGCAGCAGTGAAGCTGCAAACACAGCAATCGATTCCGGTGTTGGACAAGACACAGGTTCCTGGTGCACGGGTATTTCGTGCAACAGATTGGACTGAAATAAGAAAGAAAGCATTGAAAGGGGAGATGCTTCAGATGGGTTCAAGAAGTGTGGCAATGCCAGTGACTTATGATGCACAGGATGCAAACCCAAGATGGGAGCGATTGGATCGTGAAGTCGTCAAAGATCTGATGAAAGCCGTTCATGATAATGGATTGGGGTCTCCGTACTTCAAACAACTTTTAAAAGGGACATCTAATATATATGATTTAACACCATTTGACCTCAAATCCCTTGCTTCAATGATCCTCACTGACTCACAGTTCATCATCTGGGAAGCAAAATGGAGAAGAGCTCTTAATGAGCTCAGAGACAAATATCAGGGAGGAGCAAATGCAGGCTTCACCGTTGCACAATTGGCCGGTGATCCACCACTTGACAATCCAGCTCGTCAAGCCAGACTTTTTCCTCGGGAAGTGTTGACAGACATCAAGAATGCAGCCAGAAAGGCAATGGTGCAAATTCCACCAGCAGGAGTTACAGAAAGTAGTTATACAGACATAAAGCAAGGTCCTTCAGAATCTTTCACCTCATTCATCGATCATCTCACACAAGCAGTGGACAGGCAAGTCAGTGATGAGGGGGTGAAACCACATTTGATTCGGTGTCTTGCATTTGTGAATGCCAATCCAGAATGCAAACGTGTCATCAGTGCGATGCCTGGCCAACCCTCTATGGCAGAAATGATAGAGGCATGCAGCAAGGTAGGAACACCGCAGCACATCACAACTGTTTTGGGAGATCAAGTGGAAAAGGCTGTCAAAGATGTGTTCGCAAATTTTCAACAAAGACAATGCTACAAGTGTGTCAAACAAGGGAGGAGCTTTGCAGAAGGCAAAAAGACTCTAAAACCACCTGAATCTCGGATCAAAAACCGAGAAGATCCAATGGCTCAGAGATCTCCAGCTATAATATTGGCCATCAGTCACTACTCTCGTATACAGAACTAGTGCCAGGCTCAGAAAAGCCTCAGAGAAAGCTGGCTGTTCTCAGAAGCAATTCCTGTTGTTGCATTCACTAAAACTTCTGGGCCCCTGAGGTATACAAGGGAGTATCTGAGTTGTAAGTATCAAAAGAAATTAATTATTCTATATTATAATTAACTCTTTTTTAATTAGCTGAATAGTTGGAATTTTTCTTGAGTTACAGTGCAGGTTTTCACATAGCCAGATAATCTGAAACTTTAGAGGGGAATTTACCTGAGAAATTTCTTGCATCCACAATTGTATTTTTGTAATAAAAAGTAGTAAATAAGGGTTCTAAGGTGGCTGCAAGAAAGGCAGCTTTCTTTAAAAGAAGTCTGTCAAGCCAAACTTGTCCCTCAAAATGTATGTTTTGTAAAAGCCTTCAGAAAATGTTGGGTTGAACTGTTTTAGTGTTGTTATAAATTGCACGACTCAAGATTTAGTCCCAATTAGAATTTTATTTATTACAGCAAGCGGGGCATAAGCAAATACAGCGCTGGGCGACAGGGGGTCTGCACCCTGCCAACTGCCGCGCGGTTACGGTCTTTCAGTTCTGTTTTATACAGTTCTTTTCTTCTGTTATCGGTCGGTTTATCTTGTTGTTAGGAGACTGTCTTCTATCTTCTGAAAACAGTTACAGTTCCTTCTCCTGGAACTCAAAAGCCTTGTTAAGCAATAGCACATGTGTCTAAAAAGTCCTGAGTCATCCTGTGTTTGCAAGTTTTAAAAGTCATGAGTCATCCTGTGTTTGCAAGTTTAAAGGTTCTCTTAAAAGTCATGAGTCATCCTGTGTTTGCAAGTTCAATGAACAAAGCATTAACCCGTTACAATCCCCCCTTTTTCGTTCAGCCTAAATTTGTTCATTGAATCTTTTTAATTCCTGTCTGGCCTATTCTAATTTCTCATCTTCTGAGGTAGAAGATATGAGACTATTGATAACTTTGAAAATTCAACAGCGTAGGATCCCGAACACTATTGTTACAAGGAAAAGAATAACAAGAAATAACAAAATTGTTTTAACTATAGAAGTCCACCACCCTGTAAGTCGCTACTTTTTTAATCCAGTCCTCAGATTCTTGCTTCACTTGTTTGATCACGCTGTTCATGCTTCGAAGGGCAGCATGGATGTTTGGAGCTTTCGAGGTCACGTTTAGGCAACACAGTCTTTGAAATTCCTGGCATTCATGTCCATGAAGTAACAAGAGATAATCTATAGCAGCATGGTTCTGGAGAGTGGTCTGTCTGGTAATTTCTTCATTTTCTAGGAGAGAGCTGATGGCGGTGGACGTTAAATTTGCCTGTTTGTCTACCCAGCATTCTAGATGGCCTAATTCACCTAGAGCCTTGGCTGCTGCAACCCACAGAAGGAACAGGGACACAGAGACTCTTTTTGACTTGGCCCAATGAAAAATTTCTGAATTACAATTTGGATCCAATTGGTCAGCACTTTTCTTTTGAATTTTGTTTGCTGATTTGTTTTTTGTGAGTCTATTCACCAATCAAAGTTTGGTTGGGTGTCAATACAGACAACCGCCCTATGGTACATGGCCCTCCTAAAAGCCGAGACAGAATTCCTGCCCATAATGGAATTCCTACCAGACAGGTGGACATAGGATTCTCTGTTGATGCAGTGGACAAACATATGTTTTCCTGCAGAAGTGTCTGTACCAGGGTCACCCAGACATTTTGATGCAGCTGAGGGATGATCTATGCAGCTGCCAGACTGCTCAGCAACAATAAGATGACAACTTGTATGGGGTTCATCACAGGGTTGAGTGTGAGGTAGGCTTTCTCTAAAAAGAAAAACAAACATTTTTAAAACATGTTAAAAGTTTCTGTTTCTGCTGGAAGGAGTCCACATCTAGGAAGAGTCTTTTTCTTCTATCCGGCGGCGTCTTCTTTTGGATGCAACAGCTACTTGCCTCTTATCTCCTTCTGCTGGAGCTGGATTTTTAGGGACAAAAGGTTTCACTTACTTCTGGGGAATCCACCAAGGGCCTGAGGGAGTGGCCATGCAGGCATAGCCACGACTCCAGGTCACGAGCTCATAGGGATCTTTGGTTTCCCAAGTTTCTGGATCCCTAATCATGACCAGTGGACACTGAGACAATTTGAACTGATTGCCACTGTTAAAATGGCGTACCACTGGTGGACTCATGTTTTCAAACGAACAGTTCAGAAAATTGATGGTAAACATGGCTTTGCGGAGTTTCTCATGTGGAGACATCCACACAGTCGTACTACTCTATCTAGCCAGGACCTGTTTGAGCGTCTGATGTGCTCGCTCAACCACAGCTTGACCTGTGGGGGAGTGAGGGATGCCAGTTTTATGTTCCACTCCCCACTGCTGGACAAACTCTAGGAACCCCTTGGACGTGTACGCTGGGCCGTTATTAGTTTTGATTTCTTTTGGAATCCTCAACACTGAAAAAGCTTGCACTAGGTGTTTCTTGGCATGTTCAGTCTTTTCCCCTGCATGGGCAGAGGCATACACTGCCCCTGAATGTGTGTCAATGCTTACATGAACATATTTGAGGCATCCAAAACTAGGAATGTGCGTGATGTCTGTCTGCCATACCTCACAACTGCCAAGGCCCCGGGGGTTAACTCCCATAACCATCGATGGCATCGCTTGGACCTGGCAGTTGGGACAGGTGGCCACAATGGCTCAAGCCTGGCTCCGTGTTAGCTGGAACTGACGGATCAGGCCTGGCACATTCTGATGGTATTGTTGGTGACTCAGCTTTGCCTGTTGAAAGATATCAGGGAGACGTGCATTTTTAACAGGTGCAGCAAGGGAATCTGCCTGACGATTCCCCTCTGCAATTTCACTTGGCAAATCAGTGTGTGATCTTACATGCATCACATAGAATAGATGTTCTCGATGAGAAATTAAATAAATTAGCTTTGAAAGCAATCTGAAGAGATGTTCATTGTCAATTTCTTTGAGCACAGCTTGCTCCGCTCTGGACACTACCCCCGCCACATAAGCAGAGTCTGTTACCAAATTAATTGGTTCCGAGAACTTCTCAAAGGCTCTTACCACTGCAGCTAGTTCAGCTACTTGGGGGGATCCCTCCACAAACTCCACATCAGCTTCCCAACGCTGAGTCTGAGGATTTCTCCAAGTCATCACCGACTTGTGGGAAGCCCCGGATGCGTCCGTGAACACTGTGAGAGCCTTGAGTGGTCTCTGACTCCTCTTCTCTCGAGGAATGAGGTGGAATTCCTCATTGAGCAACTTGTGAGACAGGGCATGGACTGATATTTGTCCTCTGTAGCTGTCCAGAGATAATTGGAGACTGGCATTGCTCTGGAGCAAATGCTCAAACATCTCTTTGGTCAATCTCTTGGGAGAGTTCCTTTCCTCTTTAGAAAGTTTGACCGGAAGGTGAATACATGTAAAGTCACAACCAGCCAGTTCACACAATCTCACCCTTGCCTTCCGAATCAGTTGAGCTATCAACTCTTGTGGCTCAGTGATGGTCATGGATCTTTGGTGAGAGAGGAAGACCCACTCTATGATCAAGAGTGAATCTCTCTGCCCCTCGATCCATTGAAAAATCAAACCATGCAAATGTGGCAGTTTTCCTAGAACAATGAATTGGAAAGGTATGTTTGGCTCACATCGATGAGCCTGCCTCTCTGATAAGGCCTTCTGTACCTTTTCGATTGCTGTCTTTGCCTCTGGGGTCAGTTCCCTGGGAGAAACCAGCTCTTTCTCCCCCTTTAATAAATTGAAGAGAGGGTCTAAATCTTCATTTGTGAAGCCTAGCCAAGGTCTTACCCAATTCAAAGACCCACACAAGGAGTGGAGATCTGCTAGGGTTTTGGGATTACACTCAATTTCCAATTTCTGCGGAACAATGGTCCTTGCAGCTATTTGTAGACCCAGGTACTTCCAAGGTGGCATCTTTTGAACTTCATCTTCTGTTCGGTTCTATGTGGTTAACTTTCATGTCTTGTGAAATGTTTTGCAGGCCCACTGTAATTACTGTCCAATCAGTAGATGTTTCTGGTTTTCTGGGCAGGCCTTGGCGAAGTGTCCTGGCCTTTTGCAGTGGTGGCAGATGATGTGCTGCAGCTGGTCTGATGACATTGGTTGCCTCCTTGCTCCTGGTGCTGCAGCTGCCACAGGCTTTGGGTGTGTCAGTCCTGGATCCCTTTCAGATGCACTGAAAAGTTCTGCTCTCTTGGTACAGGCTTCTATCATCTGTGCGAGACTAGGCGATGGGTCAAGGGGAAGGCTAAGAATGATTCTACGACAGGTCCCATTACCATTCCTCTGAGCCATCTCTTTAATCAATTCTGCCTGTACCACTGGGTCTTGCACTTGTCTTTCTACTTGACTTCTCAGACGGTCTACAAACTGCAAGAAATTCTCGGAAGGAAACTGTTTAATGTTAACATAACTGGTCTTTATCTCAGTTGATGGAATCCGATAAAAAGTCTTTTCTGCAGCATTACAGATCTTATTCAAAACTGACTTGGATAACAACCGAATTTGCTCATTCGCACTAGATAAATCACCTTCACCGCACAAATGATCATGTGTGATGTCATTGTAATCGCTGTCCTGAGCATCAGGAGTTTGCTGAATTTCCTGCAATACTGTTTTCAAAGCTTTTTTCCATAATCCTTCCCATAGGTCATACTCTGAGGGAGTTAATAGGCATCTGAATAAATCTTTAATGTCACTGGGTACCATCTCATTTGAATTGAAGGTAGCTTTCATCATGCCCTTAAATATTTCACTGGATTTCCCAAATTGTTTCTGCATTTTACACAGCTCTTTTTTTTTAATCTTGGCATGAAAAAGGCAAATACTCTCTACGCACATGTCTTTTGTCTACATATACTACAGGAGCCACAGATGGTATGCTTTCTTGATCATTATTCTGAGTTGCTAAAAATCGTGCTGCTTCTCCATTGCCCAGGCAGCCAGAGGGTGTTGTCCCACCCCCGCCCTGGGATCCAGCAACAGGCAGCTCTTCCCTCCTTCCCTGGGGCCCAGGTTAGGCTGCTCCTTAGCCCTTGCTGCGGGGGACCACCCCCCCCTTCTGCTGCTGCGGGCTGGCAGCCGCTCTTCATTATTGTGGTGGTGGTTTCAGGCAGATTTTGGGAGAAACCCTCCCACGGGGCCCCCCTCCCCTCCTCCAACCGGTTCAGGAAAAAAGATTTCCTCAGAGAGAAGTGGAAAAAACCTGTTTATTAAACAGGCAAAGCACTCCCAGCACAATACCCGATGACAAGAGCTTCGTGCCGCTTACGGAGGGATAACAAACTTAAAGAAAGTCTCCTCTTGAGGGTCGTCACTGTGCTCCACCGCTCCGTCTCCGCTGACGCTGGGAGAAAAGGAGATGTGCAGGGCTGGTCTTGGTGGGGTGGGTCCCCTGTGGAGGCCCCCGGTGCTTCCCCAGGTCCTTAGTCCGGAGAGGTTGGAACAGTTCCGAGGAGAGGGCAAAAAAACAAAAAGAAAGGAAAAAAGGACAAAAAAAGAAAAAGAAAAAAAAAAAGGCAAAAAGCTTCAGCTATTCTACAGCGTCTAACTACGCTAGCACTAAACTAACTAACTGCCGGGGAAAAAACAACAGAGCTTCTTTCGTCTTGCCGTGTTCCAGCTCCCCCGCTTCAAGGTCACTCCGATGAGCAGAGTTTTCCTGGGGAAAAACAAACCGCGCTTGCCCTCCCCCCCTGCACCCAACAGACGATTGGGGATACACAGTCACCCCAGGACATCTTCCACCCCTTATCCCCATATCGTTGACTTACAGACAGAACCAATGTATATTCCACATAAAACTTCCATCCATTCTCCCCACAAAAAAAAAAAAAAAAAAAAAAAAAAAAAAAGAATACAAGCAATACCCATCACGCTCCTGTCACGTTCCACAATGACCCACTGAATCCAGGCCCCAGGCTGCAGGGCAGAAGGATTCCTCTCTCACTTACTCATACCTTCAATACTTGCTCATATTTTCAACACTTAACACATGCCCTCTCACTTACACATTTCCTTCTATTTCATTCTGCGTGGTTTAATGTACAGACAATGGCAATAGCATTCAGCAGACAGTGATGTTTGTAAATGATTCTCACCCAACAATCAGATCTCCCTGAGGTACACATCGGGTTGTTCCATCTTTCTGCATTATCCACCATGTGCAACCTGGTCCCTGAGCAAAGACAACCCCACGAATGGGTTTGTCTGTACTTGAGGCAGACTTGATCCACACTGTCTTCCCTAACAGACCTCTGGCATGCACCACTGGGACTTTATCTCCATCTATTGTATGCAGAGGCTCAGCCTGCGCAGGGCCTGCTCGGTTGGTGGAGCCTCGGGTGTTGACCAACCAGGTGGCCTTTGCCAAATGCTGCTCCCAATTCTTGAAAGATCCCCCACCCAATGCTTTCAACTGGGTTTTTAACAATGCATTGTGCCTCTCCACTTTGCCTGCAGCGGGTGCATGGTAGGGAATATGGTACACCCACTCAATGCCATGTTCCCTAGCCCAGGTGTTAATAAGGCTGTTCTTGAAATGAGTCCCGTTGTCTGACTCAATTCTCTCGGGGGTACCATGCCTCCACAGGATTTGCTTTTCAAGGCCCAGGATGGTGTTCCGGGCAGTAGCATGGGGCACAGGGTAGGTCTCCAGCCACCCCGTGGTGGCTTCCACCATTGTGAGCACGTAGTGCTTACCGTGACGTGTCTGGGGTAGGGTAATATAATCAATCTGCCAGGCTTCTCCATACTTATACTTGGACCATCACCCGCCATACCATAGCGGCTTCACCCTCTTGGCCTGCTTGATGGCAGCACACGTCTCACAGTCGTGGATAACCTGAGAAATACTGTCCAAGGTTAGATCCACCCCTCGGTCTCGGGCCCACTTATAGGTGGCATCTCTGCCCTGATGGCCTGAGGCATCATGGGCCCATCGAGCTAAAAACAACTCTCCCTTGTGTTCCCAATCTAAATCAATCTTTGAGACTTCTATTTTTGCTGCCCGATCTACCTGCTCGTTGTTTCGATGCTCCTCATTAGCTCTACTCTTGGGGACATGGGCATCTACGTGGCGGACTTTCACAGGTAGTCTCTCTACCCTGGTAGCAATGTCTTTCCACTCCTTAGCAGCCCAAATTGGTTTCCCTCCACGCTGCCAATTAGCCTCTTTCCACCTCTCCAGCCATCCCCTCAGAGCATTGGCTACCATCCATGAATCGGTATAAAGGTAGAGCCTCGGCCACCCCTCTCTTTCAGCAATATCCAAGGCCAATTGAACAGCCTTGAGTTCTGCAAGTTGACTTGATCCACCCTCTCTTTCAGTGGCCTCAGCAACCTGTCGTGTGGGGCTCCACACAGCTGCTTTCCACTTCCGGTTCATCCCTACAATACGACAGGAACCGTCAGTGAAAAGGGCATAATGTGTCTCCTCTGCTGGCAATTGGTTGTATGGTGGAGCCTCTTCAGCCCGTGTCACTTGCTCTTGTTCTTCATCTGTGAGGCCAAAGTTTTCACCCTCAGGCCAATTGGTAATTATTTCCAAAATCCCAGGGCGATTCAGTTTACCCATACGGGCGCGCTGCGTAATAAGAGCAATCCACTTGCTCCATGTGGCATCAGTGGCATGATGGGTGGAGGGAACCTCCCCTTTGAACATCCACCCTAGCACAGGCAGTCGAGGTGCCAGGAGGAGTTGCGTCTCTGTACCAATCACCTCCGAAGCGGCTTGAACTCCTTCATAGGCTGCTAAGATTTCCTTCTCAGTTGGGGTGTAATTGGCTTCAGACCCTCTGTAACTTCGGCTCCAGAATCCCAGTGGTCGGCCTCGAGTCTCACCAGACACCTTCTGCCAAAGGCTCCAGGACAGGCCATTGTTCCCGGCTGCTGAGTAGAGCACGTTCTTCACATCTGGTCCCGTCCTGACTGGGCCAAGGGCCACTGCATGAGCGATCTCCTGCTTGATCTGGGCAAAAGCTTGTTGCTGCTCAGGGCCCCAGTGGAAATCATTCTTTTTGCTGGTGACCAGGTAAAGAGGGCTCACAATCTGACTATACTCAGGAATATGCATCCTCCAGAAACCTATAGCACCTAGGAAAGCTTGTGTCTCCTTCTATTGGTTGGTGGGGACATCGCTGTAATCTTGTTGATGACCTCAGTGGGAATCTGCCGCTGTCCATCTTGCCACTTTACTCCCAGGAACTGGATCTCATGAGCTGGTCCCTTAACTTTACTCTTCTTGATAGCGAAACCGGCTTCCAGGAGGATCTGGATGATTTTCTTTCCCTTCTCAAACACTTCTGCTGCTGTGTTCCCCCACACAATGATGTCATCAATATACTGTAGATGTTCTGGAGCCTCACCCTTTTCTAGTGCAGTCTGGATCACTCCATGGCAGATGGTGGGGCTGTGTTTCCACCCCTGGGGCAATCGGTTCCAGGTGTACTGCACTCCCCTCCATGTGAAGGCAAACTGAGGCCTGCATTCTGCTGCCAAAGGAATGGAGAAAAATGCATTGGCAATGTCAATTGTGGCATGCCATTTTGCTGCCTTGGATTCCAGCTCGTACTGGAGCTCCAACATGTCTGGCACGGCAGCACTCAGTGGCGGTGTCACCTCATTCAATGCACGGTAGTCCACAGTCAATCTCCATTCTCCTTCAGATTTACGCACAGGCCAGATGGGGCTGTTGAAGGGTGAGTGGGTTTTACTAACCACCCCTTGGCTCTCCAGCTCTTGAATCATCCTATGGATGGGAATCACAGCATCTCGATTTGTCCGATACTGTCGGCGGTGCACTATAGAAGTGGCAATTGGTACCCGTTGCTCTTGTACTTTCAGGAGTCCTACTGCAGATGGATTCTCAGACAGTCCAGGCAAGGTGTTCAATTGCCGGATGCCCTCTGTTACTACAGCCGCTATCCCGAATGCCCACCTGAGTCCTTTAGGGTCTTTGAAATACCCGCTTCGGAGGTAATCTATGCCCAAAATGCATGGGGCCTCTGGCCCAGTCACAATAGGGTGTTTCTCCCACTCCTTTCCAGTTAGGCTCACATCTGCTTCCACCAAAGTAAAATCTTGTGATCCCCCTGTCACACCAGCAATAGAAACAGATTCTGCCCCTACATGTCTTGATGGCATTAATGTGCACTGCGCACCAGTATCAACTAAGGCCTTGTATTTCTGTGGTTCTGATGTGCCAGGCCAACGAATCCACACAGTCCAAAATACACGGTTTTCCCTAGCCTCTACCTGGCTAGAGGCAGGGCCCCTCTAAGCCTGGTTATCCTTCTTTCCTTGAGCATATGTCTTAGAGGTTCCTTCAAGGGGGTCGGACATGTCATCATCATCATACCTGACAGTTCGGCTACGGGCAACTGGAGCCGCTTCCCTTTTGGTGGAACTCCCTCTTTGAGTCTTGACTTCCTTCAATTCACGCACCCATTGTGCCAGGGCAGCTGTAGATTTTCCATCCCATCTGTTCATATTTTCTCCGCAATCCCGCAGGAAGAACCACAACTCAGCACGTGGAGTGTATCCTCTCTCCCTAGCCGGGGAGCGTCTACATTGGGTACCAGAACCTCTGATCTGTACTGCTGAGATTTGGAGAAGGTCCTCTCTAATCTCCTCCCTGAGTTTCTTATGATTCTCATCTATCTTATCCTCTAGTTTCTGTAGACGTGTTTCTACAGCTGCGATTCTGGCGTGTGTTGGGCCATGCACAGCATCTGCATATGCTCGGAGCTTCTTTGCCATATCAAGCACCGTCTCCTCCATGTCCTCCCGCTTCATTACTGCTAAAGCAGAAGTGTATTCTAATGGCCCGAGTGGTATAAGTTTTCGCCACATCACAGATGTACATGATACCAAGTCTGGGTTCCTAGTGTTTATATCATCTGAGAAAACCATCTCTGCCACTGCCATTTCTCTCAAGCGTTGAATCCCTTGTTCTATGGTCTTCCATGGGGTTTGCTGCATATAGAGATCATCTGCACACAAGTATCTTTCTGCCACACTTCCTAGGACCCGTATCCAGAGACTGCAAGGACTAGCCTCTCTCATCATCTCCTGGTCGATGACTGGATCATGTGACAGGGATCCCAGATGCCTCGCTTCAGTGCCATCCAGAATTGTAGCCTCGCCTGCAGCATCCCAAAGACGGACTAACCAACTAATTATAGATTCATCAGGTTGTCGCCGGTAATCTTTTCTTAGGCCCCGAAGGTCCTTCAGGGAAAAGGAATCAATATTGGCTTCTGATCCTGTGCTAGAAGCTTTGGCTTCTGATTTTGGTGAAGGTCCTTCTCTTGGGTCATCATCGTCCACTGGTCGATTGGTTTTGACTGTGTGCTTCTTTGCCAGAGCAACTGCCAGGGGCTTAGGCTTACTGTCTGCTTTAGCTGCCAACTCAGGCTCAGGTTCTAGTTTAGCTGCTGGCTTCATAACTGGGGTGTTGGCTGTAGCCTGAGTGACTGGGGTGGCTGTTGATTTGTATCCCTTCCCCCCCTCCCTCTGTCTGCTGCCCTACAGTCTCTAGCAATGTGCGATAAGCATTTGCCAGGGCCCAGCTTACTGCAGCCATCTTTTCCCCCTTAGAGCCATCATGGTACCTCTCTTTCAGGTATTTCCCCAGCTCCACTGGATTCTGAATTTGTTCCCGTGGAAAATCCCAGACTACAGGGTCAGAGAATTCCTTGAGGAGTTGGCCCATATCCTCCCATTCTCCACACCACTCAGGATTTCCTCTGCCTGGGTCAGGAGTTTTATCAGCCCCTCTAGAAATCTCAGCCGATATTCTAGAGAAGCTGCAGACTGTATAGAGGAGGCTTACCAGATGACATACCAGAAAGATGGTCTCTTTAACACTCAGGGGAAACTGAACATTCTCTAACAATGATTTAACCGATTCAGAGGAGAAGAAGGAAACGAAAGACTGCAACGCTTCATCTTCTGCTCCTCCTCCCACAAACAGGGTGAATAACCATAACCATGACCCATACATAGTAGGAAAAGATCTCAACACCTTTATAAACTTCCTACAAATTATTATGATTAAACCAAGGCCAATAGCTACTCTAATCCATGTCCCTCTACTGTAAAAACTGCGTATTAATGACAATATTGGGGCTATCTCTGGATATGCAAATAAACCTAAGGACCACAAAGGTATTAAGACCTCAAAGAAGCCTAAGGATCCAAAACACAGCAAGGCCCCCACCCCAAGAGACATGAGGTCAAACAGCATAGTTACTGACTGCTAAATACTAATCAGTACAGGATTTTCCCACTCTCTCGAGCCCCAGGTATGGGCGCCAATAAGTTTGTGGTGGTTTCAGGCAGATTTTGGGAGAAACCCTCCCACGGGGCCCCCCTCCCCTCCTCCAACCGGTTCAGGAAAAAAGATTTCCTCAGAGAGAAGTGGAAAAAACCTGTTTATTAAACAGGCAAAGCACTCCCAGCACAATACCCGATGACAAGAGCTTCGTGCCGCTTACGGAGGGATAACAAACTTAAAGAAAGTCTCCTCTTGAGGGTCGTCACTGTGCTCCACCGCTCCGTCTCCGCTGACGCTGGGAGAAAAGGAGATGTGCAGGGCTGGTCTTGGTGGGGTGGGTCCTCTGTGGAGGCCCCCGGTGCTTCCCCAGGTCCTTAGTCCGGAGAGGTTGGAACAGTTCCGAGGAGAGGGCAAAAAAAACAAAAAGAAGGAAAAAAAGGACAAAAAAAGAAAAAGAAAAAAAAAAGGCAAAAAGCTTCAGCTATTCTACAGCGTCTAACTACGCTAGCACTAAACTAACTAACTGCCGGGGAAAAAACAACAGAGCTTCTTTCGTCTTGCCGTGTTCCAGCTCCCCCGCCTCAAGGTCACTCCGATGAGCAGAGTTTTCCTGGGGAAAAACAAACCACGCTTGCCCTCCCCCCCTGCACCCAACAGACGATTGGGGATACACAGTCACCCCAGGACAATTATCTATCCCCCCATCCGCGCTGGGAGTAAGTAGTGGTTGTAAGGCACCCTCCCCTCTCCCCCTTCGCGCGGCCGCTGGGAGGGAGGGGGAGGCACTGGGGAGAAGGGTGAGGTGGGGGATTGGGTGAGAGATATGGGGTCGGGACGGAAATTGGGGGAAAGAAGGGATAGTAGGAAGAAGAAGGAATACAATGCCGTCCGCCATCAGGGATGACCGCGTGGTGCGAGCCTCCCAGGGTCTCATCCATGTGGCCAGAGCCCCGAGAGGAAGAAAAAAAAATGCATCTTGCTGAGGGAAAACAGGTGGGAGAGGAGGGTATAAGGACGATGGGTGGGTTTGAGGAGCAGAATCCAGTATGGAATCAGGGAATCCCTGCTTCTCGGGAACAGGGAATTGCTGAAAGATTTTGCATGGCTGTCTGCTGTTTTCTGCTTCTAACAGCTTCTTGCGTACTTGTAAGAATATTGGAATAAATAAAGAAATGTTGTTTTCCCCATTTTCAACTTTTAAAGTTATTAATTTTCCCACATCATCCCAAAATGAAACAGAATTTATATCTTGTAGAGTACTGTCTGGAATCTCAGCTGACAGCCAGGAAATAAATTTGATTAAGAGCTTATCAGGAAATTTTAGACCTGTTGAAATGTTTCTAAGTTGTTTAAAAGCACTCTTTTGATTTCTCGATAAACGTATGCCCATGTTTCTGATGTTTTAAAAGGCAAACTGTTCGAAAAATCTTAACCCCTGACGTGAAAAACTAAAGACGCCGCTGCGTCCCGCTCGCTCCCGATGTTGCCCAACGAAGAGAAACACAAACCACAAAGTAGTTTATGCGGTGCTTTATTCGGGCCCGGGGACCTCGGGACTAGCGTCCCAAATCAGAATCCCACCGACCTTCATTTTCTTACAGGTTTTATACTATTTCTTACAGATTACATCATCAACGTACGTGCTATACATGACATTTCAGTTTAACATTAATCTTCTAATTTCTATAGGCTACACTTCTCCTTATCCCGTTCCCACAACACCTGCTTCCCTATCTTTATTTACACAAAAGGCTCCCACCATAAATTCTATTCTTCTTTGACCACCGTGATCACCTAACCGCGACGTCTTGGTCCGTTCCTCATGCTTCGTTTGTCAGCACATTCTTTCCTTGTACTTCTCCTAGCAACATGGTTAATTTCTAACACCGAGGTATCAGAGGCAAGGCGGGCTGGTCGCGGCTCGGGGCGGCCGTCTCTGGCCGCTTTTCCCGACTGCGGGGACACGGGCAGGGGGGTGTCCCGGTGCCGGCTTCTGTCCCGGGGCCCTCCCGTAGCTAGCCCACCCCAAAAACGCGCGGTTTTCCCCGGTACACGGAACTCCAGCCGTTCCGCAGAGAAAAAAAAAAAAAAACACCATCTCTAACCGCGTTACGCAACACACTGCAGCGCAGGGTCCTAAAGCCCTCCACTGTTAAACTATAGGGATCTTCTAGCGAACCCCGCAGCACGTGTTGCAACGTCAGGGTTTTCTGTCTAAAGGTCGACTCACTTTTGTAGTAAAAGCGAACTCCCGACCCTGTCCTGGCACCCCGAGCTGTTTGAAAACAGCCGATAGTGGCTAGGTTATGAATTCTGATACACATATATTTAATTCCAAACTGATCTACTATAGCTTGGGTTCCCCAGTGAGTTTTCTCGTGCATTCTATGCAAAATTTCCAGCGCTATTGCTTTTGGCAATACTTCTCATCCATCAGAGAGTTTCCATTTTCCATCCTGGTCTTTACATGTTCCCATTTGAGATAACCTCTGCTCTTCTGTTTTAGTAAATCTGTATTCCGCTTTCTCCTCATCCAATGACTCTGTCTTGGGCCCCCCTTTTTCTTTTTATCATTAGAGCGGCTTTCTTGGCCTCCTGATCTGCTGCATTGTTTCCTCTACTTCTAAAATCTATTCCTCTCTGATGTCTTCTTAAATGTATTACCGCAATTTTCTTAGGTTTTCTCAATGCTATTAATACCCTTTTGATTAATTCCTAATGTATTAAATCCTTTCCCTGGGAGTTCATTAATCCCCTTTTTTTCCCATATTTCCCCAAAGGTGTGCACTACCCCAAATGCATATTTAGAGTCTGTATAAATTGTCCCTTCTTTATCTTTTAATCTTTCTAACGCTCTTAATACAGCATACAATTCACGGGCTTGTGCAGACCAAGTTTTATTCAGGGGGCCTGATTCAATAACCTCTAGTTCCGGTCCCCCTATAATTGCATGGCCTGGCACTCTTTTTCCTTCTGTAACCCGTGATCATCCATCTACAAATAGCCTTTCCCCTGTTTCTAATTCTTCCTTCTCTAAGTCTGGTCTTATTTTAGTTTGCTCCTCAATAGTTGTCATGCAGTTATGAGCTAATTCCTTTTCATCCGGCTCTTCATATAAAAATTGGGCCGGATTTTGCAAGCCCGTCACTTCTAGGGTCAATTTAGGGGAGTCTAGAAGGATGCCTTCATATTTTAAAAGTCTGGAGTCTGTAATCCACTTATCTGCTTTTTTGTTGTAAAATTCCCCTAATATTATGAGGAGATAACACCTTTAATTCACTGTTAAATGTTATTTTGTGTGCTTCTTCCATCAGGAGCGCACAGGCTACAACTGCTTGTAAGCAAGTAGGCCATCCTTTACTGATTTTACTTCAAAAGGCTCCCCCTTTGCCCCAACTACCAGGGCAGTTTCTCGGGCAAAGGTGCACCCAAGGGGCAGTTTTTGAATGGTTGATCTTTCAGCCCCTGTGTCTACCAGGAACTCGAATTCCTGGCGCTGGGGACCTATCTTTAATTTTATCAAGGGCTCCTGGTGTGTCCTGGTCCCCAGCAAATAGAGCCCCTGACCTGCTGGGCATCCCAAATGCACATTCCTGCACGTCTAATCATGTTTTTCTCTTCAGATGTAAAAAGGATGCCCAATATGGATTGTAATTCATCCCAAGTATAAATATTGGGACCTAGGAATTGGTCCACTCTCTCTGATACTCCTAGTGGATCTTCTAACAAGTTCCCCATTTCCTTTTTGAAGTCCTGTACGTCCCCTGAGCTTAGTGGGACAGAGATAAACCCTATTTCAGCCTGAGGTCCCCCCATGGGCATTTCCCTTAAAGGGTATAAATTCTGTTGTCTCACCCTTTGTCTAGTCATCGGACCTCTAGGTGGGGCCTCAGCTTGTTCCTGTGCATTTTCATTATCCGGGAGTGGAGGAGCTTGTGGTGGTACATACGGTGGTGGAACTAAGGGAACTTCTTCCTCTCGTTTCCCTCTTTTCTTATCTTCACGAGAGTCAGGTTTTTCTTTTAGGCTTAATAAAAACACTCCCGGGGTCTCAACCCATGTACTTGCATAGTCGCTTTCCTCCTGACTAAAGGAGTCTTAGTGCTTACCCATAAGTTGAGTTTCTGCCTAACCCAATCATCATCAAATACAGGCCAAAAAAAACCCCAAAAACATTCCTAGATATTTCTTTCCCACCCCATACTTCTATACAATAGCGTATCATTTTGGCCTTATCCTTGTCTCTAGTCCCAGGATACTGCTTCCATTCAGCTAGCATGAATCCTAACGGACTGTCTTTACGTGGGAGATTTCATGGGTGGAGGGGGCTTGCTCTTCCCCTGTCCCATCTTCTGGAGTGCCTTCTATCACACGTGTGCAACCAATCGCTTCCCCTTGTTCGTGGCCCACGCCCTCATGGGCAATGGGAACCGCACTACTGAGGGTCCACATTCACTTGGGGTGTCCGGCTGCCGGCTCCCCTCTCACACAGCACACTCAGCACACTCCAGGATACCCAACCCCGACCGAACGGCTCCCCACGTGTAATTCCACGCAATACTTACGCGTCCTGCGTCTTCGTCCGGACCTTTGTGCACAAAGTTTATAGGGTCGACCAGTCTCCTTTGCTTATGTCCCGAGTTTTAGGTTCGTCGGTGAGAGTGGGATAGGTTACAGAAATCCTGGGGCCACCTGAGGTGGGGCGCCTCCCCAGTATTCCTATTCTACCAGAACATTCTCATCCGAGTCACGGCACCAAATTGTTATAAATTGCACGACTCAAGATTTAGTCCCAATTAGAATTTTATTTATTACAGCAAGCGGGGCATAAGCAAATACAGCGCTGGGCGACAGGGGGTCTGCACCCCGCCAACTGCCGCGCGGTTACGGTCTTTCAGTTCTGTTTTATACAGTTCTTTTCTTCTGTTATCGGTCGGTTTATCTTGTTGTTAGGAGACTGTCTTCTATCTTCTGAAAACAGTTACAGTTCCTTCTCCTGGAACTCAAAAGCCTTGTTAAGCAATAGCACATGTGTCTAAAAAGTCATGTGTCATCCTGTGTTTGCAAGTTTAAAGGTTCTCTTAAAAGTCATGAGTCATCCTGTGTTTGTAAGTTCAATGAACAAAGCATTAACCCGTTACAGTGTTATTGTGAGGAAATCAATATTTCCCTGCTTTTGGGGAGGAGGAAGCCAAAAAATACTATAAATATGATTGCCTATATTCTGAGAATGAGAAACCTGTAGGTGAGATAGAATTGAAAGTAAGTTTTGATGTTTGAGATGTTTGATTAGATACTGGATGTCTGGGAAAACAGTTATGTGACCATCTGAAGGTTACCTGCAGCCAGACCCAGGTCAAATGGAATGTTCTGTCTCACCCCTCAATGTATGGTTCATCCCACACCTGTAACCCTCCCCCGAAGTATCAGGTATCTGTAACCCCATTGGCACAAGTCCTATTCCAGCCCACCTCGAGATCCCTTATCAGGGGGCTGCGAAGGTGGCTCGGCCTCTTTGCTCTTTGCTTGCACCCTTTCCCGAGGACTTTCCTCTCTTGGAATTTCCTCTCCCTACCTCTCCCTTCCCCCACCTTCCTAGGCCTTGTCACGAGCTGCAGCCTGGCAGCTCAGAGCAAGGCCTCACATCCCTTACAATAAACCTCATCTTCTAAAACCTAACTTCAGAGATGTCTCGTCTACATTTATCTACACCGTCCTGGAGTCCTCAGCAGCAGGAGGAAGCAATTTCTACACCCTGCAGCCTTAGCAGCCCCCAAATTGTAGCATGTTGTTTGTGCAGAAGAAGCTGAAAGCAAAACTGACTAAAAATGAGAGTGAAGCAAACTGGCCTGTTTCTATAATTCATCCTAAAAGTCCCCAAGGTAAACAAAACAACACACTTGAGCAGTCAAAACTGAAATATTCTCCTAATGCAAACAGCTGAATTGGAGGATGTTGGTGACATTCTGGGAGGGGTTTTTGCTTTTCTTTCAGCCTTTGTCCTTCTTCCCTCCCCATCCCATCTCCCTGTTCCTCATGTGCTGTGCCATACAGCAGATATTCCAGGCTTTGTCCTCCAGCAGGAGCACCAGGAAAGTCGTGCAAGATCCCCATGTGCTTCAACACTGAAATCAGTGAATTGCCTGCCAGTTCCACACCACTGGAGAAGAGAGAACCTTTTCCCACTGCTCTGACATGGCAGCAGTCAGAGCATCAGACAGAGGCAGAGTAGCAGCTCCGTGTGATGGAGGCATTTGGGACCCTGGAGCTGGCAGAGATGCAAACAGCACTCCCAGGTGTTCCTGAGCCCTGCTGTGACCTCTCTCATGTGACATGGGTGTGGCTTAAGGGCTCTGTAGGGTTAGGATTTGGACAGGTGATGCCAAGAGGAACAGAGTTTATTGTCTTGGGTACTGTGGCTGTAGGTGGGTATTCTGTTGCTGAAACCAAGTTCAGAAAGGAACCACGTTGATTTGGTGAGTTTGGCTGAGACCTCTGTCAACAAAATTAAAAGAGAGAGCCTGGGAGACACATAGCTTGCTCACAGACACACCAGTGTGGATGCAGCAGCTTTACAATGTTGTATGTTCACCTGTCTCAGGTGAACAGAAAAAAAAGATGAAGCCAGTTTGTTTCTGAAGACAGGAGGAGATCAGGAGAGCAAAGGACCAGAGGAAAGCCAATGCTGTGCTGACAGGCAAAGAGACTGCTCTCTTTGTGTTCTTTGTGCTTGACTGAAACATCTTCACAGGATTTTTTTCCCTCTAATCTGGAAATAATTCTGATTTATTTTAAGTCTTCTATGAAGAGTCACTCAGCAGCAGCTGGCTGGCTGCGGGTGGCTGCGTGTGCACAGACTCCTCAGTGTGCTTCCAAGGGGCTGCTGCCTTCTTCAGTTGACACTGCAGTCAATTATTGTGCTTTCACTTATATATAAAAGGTAATGATGGAGGTTTTCAGCTTTTATAGCACCACAAATCAGAGTCCTTCACTGTACATGTGGCATCACTGCCACAGCATAGCATGGGAGATCACGGCCTCCCCATGCAGGCTTGCAGAGTGAGCAGTGGAGCAGTGCCATTAGGGACCCCCCCAAACTGCAAAAGGGACACCACAGGGAGGGCAAACCTTCACGGGCAGATGCTCCTCTGCACAGTCCTTCAGCCACCAGCCCCTGGCTGACAGGCAGGGATGGGCAGTGTGATACCTGGGATCAGGGAAGGGCAGGAAGATCTATTTTCTGTGTGCTTCACATGGTCAACAGCACATCTGTGAAGGAGCTGTGCAGCCTGTGTGGGCAAGGAAGGGTTAAGGTGAAGACATCATTCATGAGAAGGGCCATGGCATAGAGAGTGACATTGGCTGCAGCACTTCTGTGGGTGCTCAGTCACACAGCCTCTTCCCAGCTCAAAGTTGCTGGGTAGATCTGAAGCGAGTAGGCTGGGAAACTGTTGGAAACTGGGATCTGCTTCTGTCACAGAATGATCATTTCACTGTACATAATATCTTAACATCATTATATTTGCAAAGTCAGCCCTGGAAAAAAAAGGGCTTGGACTGGTGGATCAGGACTGTTTGCCTTTGAAACCAGCCAATATAAGGAAAAAACCAAGGCAGTAACAGAGCATGAACAATCCTCCTCAGTAGCCAGATGCCACCTACCATCCAGGGATCTGAAAAGGACTCACCACTGGCAGGCTTGGTCTTGACTTTGGCATTCGGGTAGCTTAATACACATTGAAATGCCCCAAAATGCTCTGGTGCAAGGGCAGCATTAGCACTTGTCAGCTTCTCCAGTTTCCTTTAATAGAAGAGATATTAGCCAAGCCATTTTTATTCTGCCCTGCTGGCAGGGAAGGGGGTGTCTGTAGCAGGATTTTTGGAGACAGACACAGAGAGGCCTTACACTGCTGGGAAAGTTCTGTTGTTTTAGCACTGTCAAGGACGTTGAGCCTGAGAACCAGAACACTGAGCCTGAGAACCAGCTTTTTCCCTCAACAAAGTGTAAACAGACAACTGCAAAGGAATGCTTATGCAGATAACCCTAGCCAATAGCGAGTAGTAAAATGCCGTGTGAACAGCTTGTGCACAAGAATGATATATGTATAAAAGAACCCTGTGTACCCTCAATAAACTGAGCATTCACCACTACTTCTGTGAAGAAGGTGTTTGACTCTGGCTGTTCCCTGTGTTTTTGTTTTTGTTTTGTTTTGTTTTGTTTTGTTTTCAAAAATCACCTTTAATTGGCGCCCGAACTTCGGACCTTGGGGTCACGACCCGGAGGAGAAAATTAGCGGTGGGACGCTGAGCGGTTGGACGCTGAACTTGCCGACAGATGCAGCTGCATTGAGGTGAGACCCTCCGGAAAATAGCGGACAGATGCTGATCTGCCGAGAGATGCATCAGCATTGAGGCAGAAGCTCGCCGTCCTTGAAAATAGAGTGCGAGGCTGAGCTGGTAAGGGGAACAGGGGGCAGTTTCTTGAAGAAAGGTGGAAGGTTCTGAGTACTCCCTTCCCTGCCCCATTGACGACGGCAAGCATGGAATGCGAATTTGCTGCCGCATTGAAATTATTTATTATTATACTCTCTGAGAGAGGAAAAACAGTAGCAGAAAAAGTACTGCAAAAGCTAATTAACTGGGCACGGGGAAATGGACATTTAACAACCCTCCGGCACTGCGAAGTCGGGGAGGCGCTGCGGGGCCCCTGCCGTGCCCTCCCGCCACCTCCGGCGTTCCAGCACCATTGCTGGCCGACGCCCGGCTCGCCGCTCCCGGCCCGCCGCTCCCGGCCCGCCGCTCCCGGCCGGCGGACCGTCCCCGTCGCCCGAGGGCCACTGCCCCCACCGCCCCGCAGCAACAGGCAGGACGAGGAGGAAGCGGCCCCCGGGAGTCCGCTCCGCCCCGCTGCCGCCGCCACCGCGGCCGGGGCCACCACTCCCAGCGCCGCCGCTCCCACAATGCATGCGCCAAGTGACCTCTCTTTCTCGGCCGTGCCCAGACACCGGTTGACCAAGAGAGGGGAACCGGTGACCCCTGCTGTCGACCACCTTCCCCCGACAATGTTCTGCTGCCGGACGAATTAGAGGATGATGGAGCAGTGCTTCCCCCTAGCAGAACCCCCGGCAGAACCCACGATTGATTTAAAAGAACTAACTGAGCAAATTCAGGCAGTGATGCAGCACCTGAATGAGCAAGTGCAAGCAGCAGCTAAGCTGCTGCTGGAAAAAGCCCAAGAACTATCTACAATAAATGCTAAAAATCAGGAGGAGCCAACATCGTTTAGCTCCCAGTTAACTCCAATGCAACAATTGCTAGAACAAACTGCACAAAGCAGTCCCAAGGCAACACCTTTGCCTGCTCCACCTGTGACTCAATGGTTCGGAATTATATGTGATGTTATACTAGAAAGACAGTGGGAACCCGCAGGACACATGGCATGTCTTGTAGCGCGTCCTGTTGTGTTCAGAGATGGCAATCCTGTGTGTGAGCAACATGAATGGAAAATCTTGCAACAGGCAAAAAAATACAGTAAAAGAGCACAGCTTGAAATCTGAAAAGTGCTCGAACAATGTTAGATTGGATTCATACTGCAGATATCATTTCTCCAGCCGGGATTGCCCCCAATCTGATCACCATTGTTATAAATGAGAAGACCAAATTCGATAAGTCAAAATTTGGAATTTTATTGAGAGACAAAATAACAGTCTCGGACAGCCACAATTAAAAGGACAGCGTCGAGCCTGGGGTCGCCGCTGGGTGAACAACAATAGCACACTCTGCCAGTCTGTTATCCCCAAGTTCACATTTGTGGTTTGTAGCAGTCTCTTTTTATACACTGGATCGCGGAGAGAGGCTCGAGATGTCAAAAGTCCTCCCTCTGAGGCAGCTTCATTAAACATGCAGGTTTCAGTTCTAAGAGTCTGAATGGATCAGCAGAGGAGGACAATGCTGTTAATGGTCGGTTCCAGGTGTGGTGTAGACATGTTAATTTTAGCCGGAGACCATCTAGATACGGATCACATGAAGTAACTTTAGAGCAGATGTTACATTCCTTTTTAACGATTTGTAGCTAAGGCATGTTTGTGTCTCTCTCCTGGTAATTCTAATCATGTTGTGTCTCGTGCCTCCCTCCCCTTATCTTTTCAGGCGAGAGAAATTCCTGCACTTTTACTGAGCTGCTTTCTTCTGAGTTAACTCATAGCATATTGGATTAAAACAAAACTTATATTTATAGGGATAATATTACACTTTTTATCTTTTAACACGAATTAACTTTAGGACATATATCACAATCCCCCCTCTTCTAAATTTACCAATTTAATTCGTGTTCTGGTTATAGTCTTTTTTCTCTATCAAGATAAAAAAGCCTCTTAACCATTTGATTATTCTGGATATATTTCTCCAGCTGTCTCGTTCCAATAGGTTTTTTCTATGCTTTCTTCCTGCATCCGAGCTTCAAATTTTTCTAACACTTGAGCAGCTTTACTCTTTTTCTCATTCAATTTCATGATTTTTGGGACTGCCTTGTTTTTATTTGCCCCCCCCTGAGGCCAATTCAGGGTCCATAGGAAGTGCTGCTATTTGCATTCCCTGGACTACTGTATGGATTAATCTAATTAGACAGGGTATCAGACAAGGCAAGAAGACTAATCCAGCTACAGAACACAGGATAAAAAAATCCCACTTTTTTCTACTAATCTCCTGCCCCAAATATTTGATCCCACCAAGAAGCTTGGAGTATAGAATTCCATTTCTGTACTGGGACATGTGCAACCTTTTTAATTTCTGCCGCTAAATCTCTAATTGTCTCTCCATAGTCATTGATTTCTATGCAACACTTTGAATCATTAAATTTTCCACACACACCCCCTTTTTTTGCTAATAAATAGTCCAAGGCAATTCTATTTTGGTATACAAATGCTCTCATCTGCGAGTGCTGTCGGGCTAACAGCTCTAGGGCATCCGAAGTGTGATTTGAAACTATCTCTACTACAGCTTGTAACCTAATCAATCAGTTTAATAAGTATACTGGGGTCCGGTAGCCCCAGCTCCTATCTTGTGCCCATGTGGCAGGGCCATAATACTCTATAATGCGCTCCACAGGCCATTCTTCCTCCCCCCATTTCTGATTCCCCCCTACCTGTGGAAATTCCCTCTTTATCTCTCATCTTCCCCTGCTGAGAGTCTCATATAAAGGAGCCCCTAGCAAATTACTGCCCGTTCGGGGGAGTGTAAAGAAAGAGGGTCTAATCATTCCTAGGGTGCAGGACCCTTTCCATTTTCGGGGTAACTCACTATAAGCTTTCTTCCCACAAATCCAGTAGTTTCCACTTGGGGCTTTCCATCTGATGTATATGTTTTCGGGGTTTTCCCAAAATCCTACTAAGTCAGTCAGGGAGTAGTACGGGTTAGCATTTGTTACCTGGTGCCAGCAGAGTCCAATTTCTTCTATCCATTTACATCCTTCCTCCCTTTTCTTTCCCCAATACCCGTTGGGGGGTTCGGGTTGCCACATTTTGGACTTGTTGTTTGAATTTACGGTTAGGGTGGATAGGCATGGGGTGTAACCTACTGTCTCACTGTATGTTTTCCTTCCCTGCTAATACAAATTGTCTCTATTACTCGTTCATCCAGTGTCCATCCCTCTGGCCGAGTCATTGTTTTTAAGATTTTGTTATCCCACTTTAATAGTTGTTCAGGGGCCAAACTCTCACCTTTCCAGGGCCACCTTTCTGCTGATCTCAATCCTCCACAGATCCAGCAGTTAGTTAGTCCTAATTCTGTAGCAATTTTTTGCACTAGATCTAGGAAGAGGTTTTTGCTGGAGGCAGACAGGCTCTAATCACTAGATTGTCTTTCTAATTGCTCATATTGCTCGCTAAGTGTCCTCATCCTTTCTTGCTCCATTCTTTTTTTTTTTTTTTTTGCTTCTAATTCCTGCCTTTTTAGCTCTAAGGCTACCCTTTGTATCTTGTTCTCTGGGTCCAACCCTTCTTCATCTTTAGAAAAACAGAACACCTTTTCTAGTTTCAAACATACCCTCTCATCATTTTCACTCAACAAATCCAGCAATATGGGTCCTCTGCTTAAGGAATTTGTTTGCAATTTCTTATTCTGTCCCACCCAATATGTTTTCCTGTTAAGGGTACACATTTCTAATTTTTTCTTATCATAACACAATTGGTTCACTTGTAAGTATCCCACAAAGGTACTTTCTTTTTTCCCCCCAATCCATACAGTTTTATTACATTCCATGCAAGTGGGAATTAAAGGTAAGCTATTTAGCTCTCTTCTTTTCCTAGACATTGCCATCGGGTTATTGGTTTTGTTCATTTGGAACCCACTATTCAATTTTTAGTCCCCTCCCCTTTGCAATGTAGACCAGTCTACTCGTACTCTGGATTTCGAGACCTGATCCCAGGTAGGTTCTGAGTGAACCTCTGGGAGGTCAGTTCCTTTCCCCGTTTTCTCCTTGGGATTGGGGACGCCATTCGTGGGGTACACGGCTAGGCTCAGGATCACCAGGGTTACCCATAGGCGTATTCTTCTGCTCCACCCTTCGCCCGTTGGGGTGCCACCAACGGCGGGGTAAACTATCTTCTTGGCAGCAGGGATATTCTTCGGGGCCCCTACAGGTGCTCCTTTGAGCGTATCGCCTTTTGTATTGTTCCCACCTGGCTATTTTCACTTGGTCAGCTAAACAGGGTACTTTCACTGTTCTCCTACACTCAATCACGAGTGGCTCCGCCCTTTTATTTAGTCCTCCCCTTATCCCATTCGTGAAATAATGAAACCACTCAGGAGAATCCAATTCAAAAAGACCCGATTCTGTGGCAATGTATAGGAATAGATTCGTAAGCCTGCTCTCCTCCTCAAAGCAATGTTCACATAAACCCCACGGCCTGGCCCCTCTGTAACAATGAGTCACCCAAATCTGTTTACAATACCCACACTTAAAATGAGCAAAGGGATAGCAGGGACATCCTGCTTGGTTACAACTTATCCGATAAGCGCTGGTCATTAGGTTTCCCGATGGATCTTCAGCTTTAAGTCTCCCGGAGCTGAGGTGACTTTCCACTGCGGAGAGCTGCTTTGCCGTTCAACTCTTTTCACCCGAGATGAGTGGGTCCAGCCTTTTTCTGCTGTTCTCACTGCCGTGTCAGTGGTGAGGAGGACGAGAAAAGGTCCTTCCTAGTGCGGTGACAATGGGGCTTCTTTCCACGTCTTGATCAGCACCTGGTCTCTTGGCTGGATTTTGTGAATAGCAAATCCCAGAGGTGTGCCTTGTGCTATTAGTCCGCGTTTTCGGAGCTCCTGTAAATTTTTGTTAATTAAGACAAGATAAGACTAGATCTGGCAATCTTCTATTCGGGGGTGTCCAACCGGCATTCCATGCTCATATGGCATTCCATATAGCATTTCACAGGGGGACAAACCAGAACCTGAATGGGGTTGGGTCCTAATATTTAGGAGAGCTAAAGGAAGACACCTCACCCATGACATTTTAGTTTCTAGTATAAGTTTGGACAATTGAGCTTTTAGAGTCTGATTCATTCTTTCTACCTGGCCTGAACTCTGAGGGTGCTAAGGAGTGTGATATTCCCATCTGATCCCTAAGGCCGCTGCTAAGTGTTTTGTGATTTTTGATGTGAAGTGGGTTCCTTGGTCTGAGTCTATAGAGTCAGGGATCCCATATCTAGGTACTATTTCCTCCAGTAACCTTCTGGCCACTGTTTGTGCTGTTGCCCTGGGGCTAGGGAATGCTTCCACCCAGTGTGTTAATTGGTCCACTATTACCAGTAAATATTTATACCTTCCTATTTTGGGTAGTTCAGTGAAATCTACTTGAATCCTCCCAAAGGGGCGGTATGCTAAGGGGCGTCCCCCTGGTATATTTTGTCTGATTCTAGACTTATTAATTTTCTGACACACTAGGCAATTCTGAACTTCCTGCTTTGCTAATTCGAAGATACCTTTGCATCCAAAAAACTTCAGGAACTGTTCTGCTAATGCCTGAGTTCCCCAGTGGGTTTGAGAATGCAATCTCTTCAGTATCGTTCGGGTATATGCTTTTGGAATCAATTCTCGACTGTCAGTGAGTTTCCATTTCTCATTCTCTAATGTACCTCCTATCTTTTTGAACTCCTCGATTTCTTTTTCTGTGGGATGCGGAGGAAATTCCTGGGGACCTTTTGTTATGTTCTCAGGGATGTCAAGGGTGAGAAGAGCTGCTTTTCTGGCTTCCTGGTCGGCCAAATTATTTCCCCTTGTTCTGAATTGTAATCCTGCTTGATGACACTTTACATATACTACGGCAATAGCTTTTGGTTCTCTTACTGCTTCGAGGATTTGTCTTATTAAGTCTTCATGCACTAAATTCTTTCCTCGAGTGTTTATTAGTCCCCTTTCCTCCCAAATTTTTCCAAAAGTATGTACCACCCCAAAAGCATACTTAGAGTCAGTAAAGATGGTCCCTGTTTTTCCTTTCAGTTCTCTCAGGGCCTGTAGTACTGCATACAATTCACATGCCTGGGCTGACCAAGAAGTGCTTAGGGGACCCGATTTGACTACTTCCCCGGTTTTCCCATTTATGATGGCATACCCTGATTTTCTTTTCCCTTCTATGACTCGGGCTGACCCATCTACAAACCATTTCTCCCCCTCATCTAATTCTTTATCTTCCAAGTCCTCCCTTACTTTTGTCTGCAATTCTATCAAGTCTGAACAATTATGCACAGGCTTCCCCAGTGCTTCCCCATACAGAAATCCTGCTGGATTGCTTGCTTGGGTTGTTCTTAGTTCTAATTCTGGAGCATGGATGAGAATGGCCTCATACTTTAAAAGCCTCGCGTCCGTGAGCCATTTTTCAGCTTTTTGTTGTAAGATAGTCCTCACATTGTGTGGGGTATAGACTACCATAGGAGCCCCAAATGTGATCTTTTTGGCTTCTTCTACGAATAGGGCCACAGCCACTATGGCCTGCAAACATGTGGGCCATCCCCTGCTTACAGGGTCTAATAATTTTGAAAGGCTACTTACAGGCTTTTTATCTCCAGCCCATTCCTGTGTTAAAACTCCATAGGCTGTGTGATTACTTACATCCACAAATAACTGGAATTTTTTGTTTATGTCGGGGAGGCTTAAAACAGGTGTGGTTACTAAGGCTTCCTTTAGCCTTTGCAGTTCCTTGTCACCCTGTTCAGTCCATTTTATCTTGTCCTTTGTCAATTTCTCGTATAGGAATTTTGCCTTATCACTATACCCCTCTATCCACTGCCTACAATAGCCCAACAGCCCCAACAATTGGCGTACCTGCCTTTTATTCTTGGGGGAAGGCAATTCTAAAATCTCAGCTATCCTTTCTGGATCCAACTTTTTCTTTCCTCTTATGAGCCAGTGTCCTAGATATTTTACCCCTGGCTCGGTGAATTGTAATTTCTGTTTAGACACCTTCAAACCTTTTTCCCCCAAAAAGTTTAATAATTCAATGGTACACTCTCTTACATCCCCTTTTGTTTTACCAGCTACTAATAAGTCATCTACATACTGCAAGATCTTTGTCCCTTTCCTGGGAGAAAACTGGCTTAGCAATTGCTCTAGGGCTTGTCCAAATAAATTGGGTGAGTCCACAAACCCTTGAGGAAGTGAGGCCCATCTTAGCTGTTGTTTGCGATTAGTGTCAGGGTCTTCCCATTGGAATGCAAAGAAGTCCCGACTGCCCTCGGCTAAAGGGCAGGTCCAGAATGCATCTTTTAGATCTATGACACTAGACTATGTGTCCTCTGGGGAAACTCTATTTAGAAGAGTATATGGATTGGCAATTACAGGAAACCGTGTCTTTGTCCTTTCATTTATTGCTCTTAAATCTTGCACCAACCTATAGCTCCCATCTGTCTTTTTAATGGCTAAAATTGGGGTGTTATGCCTTGACATGCAAGGTTCCAAAATGCCTTTATTTATTAGATCCTCTATTATGGGTTTCAGTCCTTGTCTTCCTTCTAAGGGGATAGGATATTGTTTGATTCTTATGGGGTCCTCGGGTCTCTCTATTTCAACTGAAATGGGGGTCATGTCTAGCTTCCCAGCCTCCCTCCCTGTGTGCCATACTTTAGGGTTAATTTTGTCTTCATCCTCACAGGTTAGTTTATATATGCTAACCACTATCCATGAATCCCTTACGATTAAGTTAATACCCAGTGCTACTATCAGATCCCTTCTTAACAAGTTATAATCAGCTTCCTCTACTAATAACATGTCCCCGCAACAAAATTTAGTATCTGATTCAATTTCTACATTCTTCACTATGGGAACTTTAAAAGGTTCTCCTTTGGCCCCTATAACCACCATAAAGTCCTTGCTGACTTGGCATCCTGGGGGTAACTATTTAAATGTACTTTTCTCAGCCACAGAGTCTACTAAAATGTCCATTTTCGTTCCCTTGGGTCCAATTTTTAATGTTATCAAGGGCTCTTCTGATGTTATGGACCCCAAAATGTAGAGCCCCTGACATCCCTAATCTTCTTGAAACATCTTTTCATCCCTCATCCTTTTCAGACAATTTCTTTTTATGTGCCCCTTTTTCTTACAGTAAAAGCATTCCAGCCCCTCTGCTCGATTCACCGGGGTCCCTTTCTGTGGACGCACTGGTCCCCTCGATGGTCCTTTCCTTAGGGGTTTTTCTGAAGCTTGGGGGCGTTCCTGTTTGTGGGCTTCCCTTACAGCTGCTACCAGCACTCGAGCTTGTATTTTCTGCTTTTCCTCATCTCTCCTCATATATATCTTCTGAGCTTCCCTCAGTAGTTCCTGTAATCCCTTCTCTTGCCACCCTTCAATTTTCTCTAACTTTTTCCGTATATCCTCCCATGATTTTGCTACAAACTGGGTTTTTAGCAAGACTTCTCCCACAGGAGAATCGGGGTCTGTTCCTGAATATATTTGGAGACTTTTCCTTAACCTTTCTAACCATTCGGTAGGGGTTTCCTCTTTCCCTTGGCACTCCCCAAAAACCTTACTTAGATTTTGCCCCCGGGGTACGGCCTCTCTGATTCCCTGAATGATTATGTTGCTCATATCGATCATGTTTCTTCTACCCTCCTCAGTCTGGGCATTCCATCGGGGATCCTGGCTTGGCCATTTCTGATCTCCCGGGGTACTCTGAGGGTTCCGTCGCTCCCATTCCCTTATTCCTGCCTGTTGTATCATTTCTCTCTCTTCCGTGTTGAATAAGGACCTCAAAATGGCTGTGAGATCCTCATAGGAATATATACTAGTTCCCAAGAACTCATCCAGCCTTTCAGATACTCCTAAGGGGTCATCCATAAGCTTTCCCATCTCCTTTTTGAAAGCTCTCACATCGCTGGTGTTAATCGGGACGTTTACGTACCCGATAATTCCTGGGGCGGTTGGTACTTCTCTTAAGGGAAATAGATTAGCCTTCTCGCCTTCCCCTTCACTCTCTGCCTCATTCATTCTCTTTAGCTGTCTTCTAGTCCGCCTAGCGGGTGGGGTATGCTTAGCTTCTGCTGGGACCTGCGGTGCCATGGGAGCGGGGCTAAGGAACGCCGCAAGATCTAATTCAAGCAGCTGGCCATCGAGGAGCCGGGCAGGGGCGTGGGGAACCTGCATCACTCCCCCTGATGGCCGAGGAGCTGGCACCGGTTCTAGCGGTGGAGGGAGCCCAACCGGTGGGAACAGGGCCCCTGATTGTGACCTTAACAGAGGGGCAGATGGAGGAGGGGGTGAGGGTCTGGGGATCCCTTGCCCCAAAGGATCTCCCAATCTCCCGGGGTTTTGGGGTCCATCTGGACCTGGGAGGGGAGGGGGCGAGGGCACTATGTAAGGTGGGGGAAGGTTATCTAAAGGTTCCCACTTATCCCCTGAGACAGAGGTAGGGCCCTTTAATTTCACGGGTAAAAGCCTAGCATCGATCTTTCCCCAGATACCTGCATATCCCTGTTCTTCTTCACTTCCCCTCTCCTTGACATAAAGTGTTAGTGCTTTGCAAACTCATCCTTCAAATGTTCTAAAAATAGGCCAAGTTACATGGTCCCGTATTTCCACCCCTCCCCATATCTCCATATAGTAATGTACCATCTGTCTCTTCGACTTCTTTTTCCTGATGGGGCACTCGTCCCAATGTTCTAACATCCATCCCAATGGATTCTCAATTGGGATTTCAGGGATCCCTTTACCGGTTCCCTGCTTGGCTTTTCTTGAAGCCTTTTTACTATTCTTACTTTTCATTTGCCCCATGGTGTGGGTCCACCAGATACTGGCCCTTTAAGGGTGATCGCTCCCCCTCGGGGTGTTCTCTGGTGATTGCGAGCTCTCCTTTCTCTCTTCCTTGGACCTTTCCCGGTCCTAGGCTGAAAAGTTTACCAGTCCCCAGAACTCTTGTAGGGACGTAACCTTCCCTTTCAGCCTTCCTGTGACCGATCCCCCCCTTCCAAAACTCCCCGAGTTTTCAAGGCTTGACTTGTGAGGTGCGTTTTACCCCCGAAACTTTCGCTTCCCCCGCAACCGACCACACCCCTCACGGGGAAGTGGAACTGCGATTTTGGGGTCCCACTTGCTTCGTGATAAATCACGTCTCACTTCACATGCTCGGTCACCCCCACTCAACCACGCAATACTTACGATCCTTTTCCTGCGTGGATTCTTCGTGCACGTAGACTTTTACGAGTAGATTTCTTCGCTGCGGCTCTGGAGGCTCTGCTCCCCAAAACCTCCCTGAGTTCCCCGAGAGCTCTGACCTCGCCTATCCCCTTTTAAATGTGGCTTTTTGCTGTTTTAGTCCGTCGTGTGGCTGATCGGTTCCACCCGGCTCTCCCAGCTCCACCAGGCCGCTGAATTCAGCAGGGTGCCTCCTGGTCAGAGACAGGGGTTCGGCGGGGGTCCCGGTATCACTCCAATCACGTCGGGGTCACCAGAAAATTGTTATAAATGAGAAGACCAAATTCAATAAGTCAAAATTTGGAATTTTATTGAGAGACAAAATAACAGTCTCGGACAACCACAATTAAAAGGACAGCGTCGAGCCTGGGGTCGCCGCTGGGTGAACAACGATAGCACACTCTGCCAGTCTGTTATCCCCAAGTTCACATTTGTGGTTTGTAGCAGTCTCTTTTTATACACTGGATCGTGGAGAGAGGCTCGAGATGTCGAAAGTCCTCCCTCTGAGGCAGCTTCATTAAACATGCAGGTTTCAGTTCTAAGAGTCTGAATGGATCAGCGGAGGAGGACAATGCTGTTAATGGTCGGTTCCAGGTGTGGTGTAGACATGTTAATTTTAGCCGGAGACCATCTAGATACGGATCTGAAACTATCATCGGGTTCTCCGGGCTATCATCTCTGTTTTCTGTTGCCTTTTGTTTCCTTTCAGCGATTCCTGGCAGTGACAGTCTTCTGTCCTCCTTTCTGGTAATTCCAATCAAGCTCTCTTCGTGTCCCTCCTATGCCTTTTTAGGCTAGGGACATTCTTGTATTTTATTAAAATCCCCTTCTTCCCGAGTTAACCCACAAAATGCTATTTCAAAACAAAACTTAACTTCTAACATGCTAGTTTATACAGAACTTATATTTATGCATTCGGTATTACATTTTATATTCTATTAACATGAATTAACTTTAGAGCAGATGTTACATTCCTTTTTAACGATTTGTAGCTAAGGCATGTTTGTGTCTCTCTCCTGGTAATTCTAATCATGTTGTGTCTCGTGTCTCCCTCCCCTTATCTTTTCAGGCGAGAGAAATTCCTGCACTTTTACCGAGCTGCTTTCTTCTGAGTTAACTCATAGCATATTGGATTAAAACAAAACTTATACTTATAGGGATAATATTACACTTTTTATCTTTTAACACGAATTAACTTTAGGACATATATCACAACCATCATCAAACTGTTAATAATATATTTACAACTCTGTTATTAGTATGTTACTGCTCAACAGCTTCAAAGGCAGGCGCCTTCCTGGACATTCATTGCTTGTGCCTGTGGCATTCCAGTCCCTGGATGCTACAGATGGAAAACAAGCAAGAAGGACAAATAGCAGCACTCCGTTAAGAGAGCTTTTTAATCATGGCTGTGGTTCATTGTCTACAGTCTTTGTGGTTTTAGAAACTTGTATTGCTGTGCAGCTGGACATCAACCCTGATTGGATGTTTTTCTGCTGTTTTGCTGTGACATTCATGTTTTACTGTGTGCACTGACAGATGTACGTCTCAGGAACGCTGCGCTTTGGCATGGTTGATGACTGATGTAAAAATCTTCATAATAATCACGCATTTACTAGCAGTGATTGAAAGACCACCTCTTTAGCAATCTCTGATTCCAAGACTGAACATTCAGGTGAAAATACTCCCAGCTCTTTGTACTGTAGCAGGAACCATATTCTCCTGTACAAACCGGAGTTGGCAAAAAAAGGGATCCACTTTAGCAGGAACAAGTGTCCTCTCACCTTTTCTTCATATTGGCTCCGTGATTGCCTTGGCTACAGTGATCTACAAGAAATCTGCTGTGCAGCTCTATGAGAGGCACCCCTGCCTCTACATCCTGACTTTTAGCTTTGTGTGTGCCAAGATCACAAAACAACTGGTGGTTGCCCACATGAGCAAGAGGGAAATGTATTTATATAACACAGCATTCATAAGCCCAGCATTGCTGTTCCTTGACCAGTGTTTTAACAGCTTTATTGATAAGTATATTGTCCTCTGGATTGCCCTGATCCTGTCCCTGTTTAACCTGCTCTGATACTGTGTCAGCGTGTACAGCCAGAATTGCTGCCCACCTGCACATCCACGTGTTCCGCATCAAGGGCTGCCCCATGCACTCAAACCATCACTAGGGATGGGAGCTGCCACAGAGGAATGGAAAAAGAAGTCAGGTTTCTACAGGAATGGATGAAGACTTGTAAGAGACAAATGCTAAAAGCAGATGAGAACTAAGTAATTAATAATAATCAATGTTGTATAACTATTCTTCTTTGCTATCAGTAACACTCCCGACTAGTCTCCTGCCTGAGAGAGTGAATTCTGAGTTCACCCTAGTCAACTTTCCATGTAGTCAACTCTGTTGGTTCCAAGCCTGGAAAAGCATGCAGGAGACAAATGCTCTGTCTTTGTAATTACCTCCATTTTAAATTAGTCTCTATATAGTGAATAGATCCCCACCAACTGGAGTTTCTAATGCAATATAATTACAGCTGCAATCTGACTTGCTTTTAATTTTAATATTTCATCATCTCTTAGTGAAATACTTGTTTAGTGTCCACTTGGAATTTATTTACTAATGACTTGAGTTGGTAAAAACACAGAGATATCTTACTAAGTTGTGTGGTTTGCAGCAGTTGCCAAGTAAGAGCCAAGCTGGGGTGGTTTTTACTCGTGCATTGCTGACAAAGCGGTTTCATGCTGAACAGGGTCACAGTAAGCCTTCTGCATGCAGTGAACACCTCAAGCCCTCTGAAGATAAAAAGCCAGATGGTCAGCTCCGGAGAGGATAAGAGGAACACTTCTGGCCAGAGCAGCTCATCTCAAATTCATCTCAGACTGACAGATCTCCAAGGGCCCTGGAATCCATCACTCTGAAACCTGGTGGTCAGCGATCAGGACACCTCTGAGGCGAATTCTACAACAGCTGCACCCAAGCCTTTGAGCTTTGCATCTGGACCACAATGGATACCGAGTAAATGGACTCGGCCAGCAAGGAAAAAAAAAAGCAAGAAGAAGAGCACGGATCATGAAGTCCTTGCTGAGACAGGTGGTGGTTGAGGCCGCTGGTGAACAACGCCCTCCTGACCCAGACTGGGTTGTAGCATGCATTTTTGATCGCCAAGGCCCCTTGGGATCATTGGAACTTTCCCAGGACTTGCATGAGTGGCAAGAAAAAGAGTGTCCTCAGTGTCAGGAAGTAATAGTTATAGAAGTGAGCTGCAGAGTTTGTGGTGCTCAATTTGAGAAAGAGACACGAAAGCTTTGGCATGAGGGTGGTTTGTGTGACCATTGCTACAGTGGTACCCTTGGTGCCTTTTATCAAGCAGCACAGGTAGCGTTGAGAATACCTAACCAAGTTCCTGACGATTTTGGTGGAGTAGCGGATTGGAGATTTGCGCAGACAGTGTGGGCCATTAAGAGAGGGATGTGGCAGGTCCACATGGTAAGACGTTCTCGCGTGTTGTGTGCTTTTTGCTCATGGTATCAACAAGTGTTTCAGGATCTTCTCAACTAGCTCATCAATTTTCTGAGAACTAATGTATGGGTGACATTTGCCAAAATGACTGGACAGGATTCTATTTGCCTTAGCCTGGCCCATCCCCAAGACCCATTCAGAGCTTGTTTAATAGGAACACCCCTTTGGAGCCCTCACGAATTTAAAGGTTATGTGAAAAATGAGACAGTGCTGAATTTTACTGTGGGAAACGCCACGGTGTGGACATCAGGTTTCACAGCTGCCCAGGCTGATGGAGGCTGGCAGTGTAAAATTATAGAGCAACTTGATGATACGCTTAATTCACCACCTGAAGAATTAGACCTCCTTGAATGTATGAATGCCAACTCTACAAATAGAAGTGAGGGAGGTTGGGTGTCCTTTGAGCCCCCCACAGAGCAGAGTCTAAATATACATAGCCAGAAATGGGCTGCAATAAATTCAGCTTGACTATCATTAGCAGTGTACACCAACAACTCTATTCCAAATGTAATTTGACTGGCAAACCAGCACGATGCCTTCCACCAGGAACATTTTTAATATGTGGGGACCGCGCTTGGAATGGAGTCCCAGCCAGCCCACATGGGAGCCCATGCTATTTAGGGAAGCTTGCCCTGTTTCACCCTAACATAACCGCATTGATGACTTCAGCAAAAGTCACTCAGAGAAAATGTGCCATACATGAGTTGGACTGGACAGACATAAAAGATCCTAAATTCTGGTCCCAAGCTAGGACAGTGTTAACATCCATGTTTATACCAGGAGCAACAGCCACCCGAGCAATGACCACATTGAAGCAGATGGCATGCTGGACCAAATCAGAATTGAATTTAACTAGTCAAATTTTAGATGAGCTATCAGCAGATGTTACCAGTGTTAATCATGCTGTTTTACAAAACCGTGCTGTGATTGATTTTTGCTTTTAGTACATAACCATAGGTGTGAAGAGTTTGAAGGAATGTGTTGCATGAACCTGTCAGACCATTCTGGATCAATTCACAAAAATTGCAATTAATGAAGAACAAATTACATGATTTAAAAGAAAGTAATGATGCATTTAAAGATTAGTTAAGTAACCTTAAGATTACAAGATAGCTGAAGTTTGTTATTAAACAAGTATTTGTTATATTATTACTTATATTATTAGGATTATTAGTACTAAGTTGTGTAATGTTTGTATTAAGAATATATTGTGTGAGACAATATCTAATGCTTAGCTTGTGCAAAAGAAAAACGGGGGAATTGTAGCAGGATTTTTGGAGATAGACACAGAGAGGCCTTACACTGCTGGGAAAGTTCTGTTATTTTAGCACTGTCAAGGACATTGAGCCTGAGAACCAGAACACTGAGCCTGAGAACCAGCTTTTTCCCTCAACAAAGTGTAAACAGACAACTGCAAAGGAATGCTTATGCAGATAACACTAGCCAATAGCTAGTAGTAAAATGCCGTGTGAACAGCTTGTGCACTAGAATGATATATGTATAAAAGAACCCTGTGTACCCTCAATAAACTGAGCATTCACCACTACTTCTGTGAAGAAGGTGTTTGACTCTGGCTGTTCCCTGTGTTTTTGTTTTTGTTTTCGTTTTGTTTTTTTTTCTTTTCAAAAATCACCTTCAGGTGTCTGAATGCATCACAGGCTGTGTTTCACCTGGGCTGTGAGAGGCTGAGCGGGCAGGAGCAGAAATCAAATTATTGCCACATAGAGTGAACAAGAAAACTTGAATTCTGGATATATTGACTGCAGTACAAACTGGAGGAGGAGAAGTGATCCTGGTGACTGGAATGGTCCTGTTTCACCCAGAACACACCCTGGACCCCTGTGCTTCTTTGCACGGGAAGGATACCGGCAAGGAGGATCCCCCCCCATGGTAAGGAAAGCTGTTAGTTCAGGGAGACAGGGACCAGTGGGACAGAGAGACCACTGAGAGACAGTTAACTGGAGCTGATTACCAGTGAAGGCTGGTTTTGAGCCTAAACTGGAAAAAAAAAAAAAAAAAAAAAAAAGAAAAAAGAATTCCTAGAAAATGTATCTGCTGGTGTATCTGCTGTGTGGGAATAAACAAGACAGAGAGTAAAACAGACTTAATTAGCATGGCTGGTTTGATAACCAAGATGCCATGGTAGGAACAAACAGAGTTTTGAAGATTACAGGAGATAAGATTAAACCTGCTTACAGGAAGAGATTCAATCAACCCTCTGCAAGCAAAACATGTTGTGAATGTATGAGTTGTCTGTATGATCTTTTAACCTGATTATTGTAGTGGAAGATTATTAACCTTCCTGAAATGGTATATAAGCTTTTGGAAAACCTGAGTAAAAACGAATTCTGATCACCGAATCAGTCTTCCCATCTCTCTATCAATCGTCCATACTGCTGCACTGTTGCTGGGGGATAATGAACTGGCATTCAGAATTTGCTGGGTGTTAGGCATGACCGTGGGACCTGGGAATGCTGATAACAAATTAGGGGCAGGAGTGGAAGGACATGTCAGGAGGACTGGAAGGATTCTCTGGAAAGAAAAGGAAGATAGAAGTTCTTAGGCAAAGCAATTGGTACCAGCAATAATTGCTTTCATGGATCAGGGTCCAGAGGATAAACAAACCCAAAGCTGTGGAGGAGGAGAGGGCCCTTGACTGCCCTGCAGTCTGTGGCTCTCTGCCCACAGGAAGGCAGAGGGTATCCTGTCTGGACTGGATAAATCTTGGAAATGGCATTTGAAGTAGATGTAAAACAGGGTTTGGAGGGAACTAGAGCCTGGAAGATCTGGTTAGATGTAATATAAAATCCATTAGTGTCTTAATGCATAAATTGGCAGAACTGTACAACAGCAATGAAAAACAAGCTACTGGGAGCCCAAACTCATTAGATTTTGGTGCCTCAGTGATGACTGAAATTAGTATTCTGCAAGAGTCAGGGTGCCCATAAGGTGCCCCAACAGGCAGAAGTGTACAGGGGTCTCCTCTGGTGCAGGGAGAGTCTCAGATCTGCCCACACACACTCCAGTGCAAACTGCTTACTGGAGAGTGTGCCTGAGGGTTTTTGTATTCCGCATCATGTACAGGATAAAAAAATGGGCTTTTCAGCAGCCTGTTTCTTGAACAAAATAGGTGAGTTTAGATCTGACTAACTGTGCAAGGATAATACAGAAATGGACTCATAATTACCTTACCTACAAAATGATGTTTTCCTGTAAAGGCTCCTGAAATAGTCAGAAGAGCTCAGGATGAGGGTCAGTTACCTTTCTGCAAGTATAAGCTTGAGATAAGTTGGAGTATGGGAAGATTAATGCCTTTGCTTTAATAGCCGAGCTTGATCCAAGACTGCAGAAACACTCTAAGTACCCAAGCAAGCCCAGAAAGCTTGGTGGATCGAAGAGTGCCAGTGCAATGACCTAGTGTGTGTAATTCCCCTGTGGGGCTAGTATTAAAGGGAAATAGAAAGATGCATCTGACTGCAGATTTCAGAGCATTAAATGCTGTAACTCTGCAGACATCACCTCTTCTTGTTAAAATGCCAGAAATTACAGCTGCAGTAGTACAAGGAGCTAAGTGGTTTTTGGCCAATGTATTTTTCTTTAGCTTTTTAGCAGAGAAATGTTGGTGTGGCGTTTTTCACAGTTGGTAAAAGTTTGAGGTTTACAGTTCAGGAGGGGAAAAAATATTTCACTTGAGTTCCTCAAGGATTTCACAAGCTCCTGTGATCTATCACATACACATCACCCTAATGTAGGAGAAATTAGCCTGCAGGTCCAGGAAGTGTGTGACATCAGATGTGGCTCACACCTGAACTGGGTAGATTCTGAAGAACTAGCATATCAGCAGACTGGAAGATTTGGCTGCAATCCAGGAGGGAGGACTGAAAGTCAACAGGCAAAAGGTTCAATTAGTGCAACAAGAGGTAACATATTTAGGAGCAATACGAAGTATTGAATGCCAGGCTCCTGATAAACAGAGTGTGGAATTAATTCCAAAGCTGCCCAGCCCCATTTCTCTGCCTAGCTAAGAGCACTGTATGGCACATTTAATTGTATGCAGGATTTTATTCTGATGTTCACTGAAGTGAGTCATCCTCCAGCTAAGCTTTTAGAGAAAACCAGGCAAAGGGAGCAGGGTGCAGGAAAACAGGCAGTTCAGTCAAGCTGAAGCCAGCCTAACCCAAGCTGCAGTGCTGGGCTGTCTGGACCCAGGAAGCCTCCTCATGCATGTTTTGCTTCTGTCAGCCAGGAAAAAAAGTGCCAATTTGGCACAAAAAGAAAGATACCATGTTCCAGGCTATTGTCTGTGCATCTCAAATCTTATTGACACTGCAACTCCTTGTCAAAATGAATGAGTATATTTAGCCTGGAAATCAGGAAAATTGGATTATCTTGTTGGAGGGAGGTCAATGGCACAACACCCTAGTCATGCTTCTTTGAAATACAATGTGTTCAATACAGCACAGGATGGTGCCTATCGAGCTCTGGGTTGGCAGCACAGCCCTTGATGTGGGTGACTGGGAGAGTGAGAGCTGGAACAGGACACGAGGCAGGAACAGCTCTGTGCTCCAGTGGTGCAGGGTGCTGAACATGTGTCAGATATTGCAGCCTCCTGATGTGCAGTGGCCTGTGCAGGTTTAATTGCTTCTGTCAGAATATATCTGCATAAAGCAGAAATGTGTTTCACAGGTGGCTCGGGTTGGTGCAGAGCGACGCTGGCACAAGATGTGCTCCAGTGCATGCAGAGAGGAGCAGGAGGCAGTGGGGCAGGGCTCACCTCGCTCACTACAACTGGCAGCAATCCCACAGGCATTGTCAGGTGTGCTTCCCCACAGGCTGAGCAAACAAAGGAGGAAGCATTTCATTTTGCTGAACAAGTTTTTTGCCCATCTAGTTACAAAGCAGCCCCTGCACAGAGCAGAATGCCCACAAACCTCAGGATGTGAAGAATTTAGCTTCTAAAGGAAGCTTTAAGGAAGTTAGTACAGGTGAATGGCAAAAAAAGTAGGATGTGGTGTTCCCATCTAAATGACTCCACAAACAGCTACAGTCAGCCATGATTCTATTCCTTTTAAGACCTTGACATGAAGTGAGATATGACTCTGAGAGAACTGGTGGTTAAAAACTTCCTTATCAGATGAATAGCAACTGAAGGGTCTCAGATTAATGAATAAAAGGACCTGACAAACAACTGCAGGATAATCAACAAATAGCTGAGCAATTAGGACAAAATGTTCATAGAATAGATAAAAAGCAGAAAATGGTAAATAATCAACATGAAGAATGGTGAGTGGGGGTTCAGGTAGTATATCATGGGCTCTCAGCAAAGAGCACACCTGGGGCTGTGAGTGGGATGGATCTGGCACTAGCACAAATAAAGGCATTTCCATTGTTTATTAGTTCAAGTAAGTTCTGACAATGTCAGGCAGCTTCATCAATCACAGCCAAAGGTTTGGAAAGGAAAAAAACACTAAGCCATAAGAAAAGTTGTCTTTACTTTCCAGGTGACAGAAAGGAGTGAGTGTTAACCATCACCACAGCTGGATCAGCACAGAAACATGGATCTGCTGTGGTGGGTAAGGACGGCTGTATTGTACATGAATTTTACTGAAGCTGGGCACATGGTTGAGTGTTGTTTGGGTCTTTTTGTTCTGCCCACTGTGCCAGTCTGCATGCAGTGTGGTGTTGCCTGTGTTCCACACTGGAGCTGTCAGGGATGTTCCCTGAGATAGCCGCATCCTCTCCTCTTGGGTTCCACCCTGTCTATCAGAGCACAGCCCCTCCTGCAGGCAGGGTGAGTGATCAGTGGGATAAAAGCAGTTTGCAGGCCTTGGTGCAGTAGGTGCTGGGCAACAGCATGGGCTGGGGTGGAGCTCTCTCATCTCTGAGGTGTCCAAGCTCCCCACAGCTGGATATGTACAGGGATGGCTTAAAGCTGCATCAGCCTCACTTTCCCAGAGACAGTCATGCTTTGCTGTGGCTGGAAAAAAACCACTGGCTTGCCCAACAGTTTGAAAGCCCTTATGTTTTATTTCCTTTTCTCTTCCCTCCATTTCACAGTCCCATCCACTTTAATTTAAAAGTATTGTGTTCCCCCTTTCCTGAGAGGCCAGCGTGTGTTTAACAAGCAGTGTAGACACAGCCATGCACTATTGTTCCTGTCACCTTGTCCTGTTCCTGTCACCTCTAATCACACAGCCATCACCATCATGCTACATCCCTTCCTCCCATCTGCATTCCTCTGGATCACACCACATCCTCCCTCAGCCCTCCTTTGGTTCTCCATTTTCGGCCCTCCCCAGCCTGTGCAAGCAATCCAGCAACTGAAAAGGGAAAAACTGCCTTGTTATGGTGGAAGGTCTTTTTCCTGTCAGAGGAACTTGTTTCTTCTGCTGTGAGCTAGGATCTCTTGAGAGAAAGCAAGCTAAAAATACCTTTGAGCAGCTTCTTCTGTTCTGCCCTCCTGGTGCCAGTTGAAAATGAGAAGAAAAGGGTGGGAAGTTTAAAAAAAAGAAAGAAAATAAAAAGATCTTCAAAAAGGAAGACTCTTCCAGAGCCCAAACAATCAGTGGCACAATAGGAGATGAGGATCGCAGCTCTGCACTCTGCTCCTGCCAGAGGGGAAGCCCTCAATGCTGGGCTCTGAATGTGGCCTGGGTGATGAGCTGAAAAGCTCCCTGCTCATGCTGCAAACAAAGCCTGGGCAGAGGGCAGAGGTAAAACCAACTGGGACCCGGCTTTCTAATCAGGCCCACGCTGAGAGCTTGTAGCATTAACCCAGAGCTGGTGACACCGAGGCAGGAGGCTGGCGTGACCCTGAGCCCATTCAGAGCTGGCTCACACTGCCTCGGACTGCATGTTCCATTTAATAAACCCCATTGATATCTTTAATAAAGATACCTCACACTTCCACAGTTTCATGTGTGACCTCTTTCTTTTTGCTACCACAAACACAAAGTAAGAGAGTCAAGGATCATTAGCTGACGAGGCAAAACTGCCCCTTCCCTTGCTCTTCTATTTTTCTTGTGAATATCAGCTGCTTGGGAGGGAGTGGTTGCTTGTAATCCTTCCTGTGTCCAGGACAGGCTTCTGTGGAGCTTGGGAACAAATGGTAACAGAATTGCCCGCAGTTTGGGCAGCTCCAGCCCTGCTCCTGCTGCAGACTCCTCATGCCATAACTCCTTTCCTGCCAAGAGGCTGAGTCAATGGGCCACAGAGAATCTGTAGGGTCTGGGTAATGCTGTCAGCCCATCTCTTCCCAAATTTTTGGCAAGGAAGAAGGATTTGCAGACACCAGAGACAAGAAGAAATCCATTATCACCCCTCAGTGAACCTCCTGAGGGTTTCTGGCTGTGCTGCACGAGCCAGGGGACTTTGGTTTCTGGAAAAGGTCATCTGCCTCAGCAGGGAAGAAAAAAGATGGATCTGTACCTCTAATTTTTTTTCTAGGTAGGCTAAAGAAAACTTGATAGAAAAAAATGTATTGTGTCCTGGGGTGACTTTTTGATGCTTGTATCCCCAATTGTCTGTTCTGTTTATGCTGTTTGTAAAGTTATGTACCTTTAAGACTAAGTAACCCCTGATAAGTAACAACTGTGTTAATTAACAAATACAGCCTTGCCCCTGATGAGTAACAGCTATATCCAATAAGGATGAGTGAGATAAAAGAGGGGGTTAACTGGTAAGGGGAGGAGTATGAAGCAGGATTCTGGGGAGTGAATTACTGGTGTGAGACTAGTGCTGAGAGCAAAGTGGGGGGAAAGAAGATGTGTGGAGTTTGTTTTGAAAACAGCATTCACTCCTCTGCATTTCTGCTCCTGGACTGTGCTTGTCTGAGGACTGTTTAAACCTGTCCTGGACTAAAAAACCCAGAGAGACACCTGGATCTCACACCTGTGCAGCCCAGGACAGCATTTTTCCAGCACTGGAGGAACTGATAAGAGACTGAGTGAGCTGAGCTACCCATAGCAAGGACTTTCTGAATTTATCATCCTGTTTCAGAACAATGAGAGGTTTTATTGTTTCGTATTATTCATTCTTTATACTTGTATGCACTTTGTTTGTTAAATAAATAGGTTTTTTCCACTTTTCTCCAAGGAAGTTCTTTTCCTGGACTGGTTGGGGGAAGGGGCCATTTGGGTTTGCTTCCCAGAGGGACCCCATTCAGGGGTTCTCTCACAAATTTGCCCTAAAACAGGATTGTGGTGGTGTGAGAATTGTTTTGTTAGGTTTTTATAAGAAGTTTATGTTATGGTTCATTTCACTGTATCCCCAATTCTGTAACCATTTTGTGTTTTCTGTATAATAAGGTGTTTTCTGTCAGTCCTCCCACCCCTCACCTGACCTGGAACATCCCCTCTGCACCCTCCCCCCTCCCTGCTCTGGGACAGCCTGTCTATCACTTTGAGGAGCCCTCCCAGGTTGTGAAATCTCAGGGAGAGGGCTTCAGGTGATAGGTCCCCTGGGGGGAATTCCTTTCCTCTGGAGGTGGTTGGTCAGAGGCTTGGGGGTGGGCACACCTTGGTACCCCCTGAATCCCCTGATTTGTTGTCTTGTTGTAACCTCCCTTGAACCCCTCCCCTGCTTATGAGGGAGGAGGGAGATTCAAATCCTCTCTGCTCTGCTCTCTGCTCTTGGTCTCTGGCCTGAGGTTTGGACCAGCTGCAGACTTCCCACAGCCTGGCCTGAATAAACATCTTTTAACCTGCTGAGAGCCATCCTTTTCTACTGCCGCCGCTGCTGTCATGACATTATTTTGTCCAGCTGCTGCTGAGAAGCCGAACCAGCAGGTAAAAATAACCTGCGTGCCTATCCGAACTGGGAACATTCTGTAGCTGTGCTGACCAGAGCTAGCCGGAGGTCAGCATCCGCCCGGTGCGGGGACAGAACCAGCAACACAGGATATATGATTTAAAACCTAAAGAGAAGCTCTAATGGGGGCACAGAAGTGTGTGTGGAGGGGGTTGTTTGTTTGGAGTATCTTTTAGCTTGACAGCAATTTACACTATTTATGCAGCTGGAATGCCAGTGCATTTATTTTTTGTGTGGACTCTCCCTTTTCAACAAAGGACTGAGGAAATTGCTATACTAATTCTAGGAGCTTCCCAGCAGCTCTGAGACATAACCAGAAGAGCAATTTCCATCTTAAAATACGAATGCGAACAACAGAAGAAAAGCACAGCTCTGGCTCCATACTCAGGGACTTTTCATGGAGATGTGGGTGTGTGTTGAAGAGCAAGCTGGCCTCAGCTGGCTTTTCAGGAGCACTGGGGGCTATGTTGGCTTTTTGGGAGTGGTGACCTGCCCAGAAGAGGCTCCTTGTCCCTGAGGTGTGAAAACTGTGGCAGAGGGAGGTAGTGGCAGCACCGGTGTCCCCAGACCTGAGGGCCTGGCAGACCTTCCATATGTTTGTACCTTGCTGAATTCAGGCTATCTTACTTTTCCATCTTCTCCACATCATTCCCAGGATGATTCACTGGAGCCTGCCTGGACATATCCCTGTGTGAGGAACCCACTCATGTGAGGCCAGAGAGCATCCAGGATTTCCTGAAGGAGGCACAGGAATCCCTGCAGAGCTCCTGCAAAGAGCCTTTGTACCCTGCTAAGGGCACACAAAACTCGGAGGTGGAGAATTAACTCCTTTCTCACCATCTGGGCTCACCAAACTGCCTTGTGGCATAAAGAAATAGTGCTGATCTTGCACCTGCACAGGGAAACTGAGTCATAGGGTTGGGGTGGTGCCTTCCTTGGGGAGCTCCATGAATTCCCTGGGATCCTGTGCTTGCTGAGCATGGGTTTCACTGGAACAATGCACAGACACCCCCTCATGTTTGCATGTATTTGCTGTATGGCTGTCCCACACATTTTCCTTGCTAACCTGTCATAGCCATTACTAAACTATGCTTATCTCATATATTCAAATAGCAGGATATTAATAAGATTCTTTGAAATTTCCATAGTTGTGCTGGAAAAAAAAAAAAAGTCAAAAAAGTCTCTTTGCTTATCTCACACTGTTGTAACCACAGTCTTACTTTTATTGAAATCCAAAAATCACTCAGCAAAATAAGAATAGTTAGAAAGCTGCCAGGTTTTTATGCTTTTGAAATAGAAGGGAAAGAAAGTGAGCAAACCAGGCTTTATTATTTTAAATTAGAAACTTTAATGCTCACTGTGGTGGTGCAGAACTGTTTTATTAGATTTTTGTAAGAAGTTTATGTTATGGTTCGTTTCGCTGTATCCCCAATTCTGTATCCCTTTTGTGTTGTCTGTATAATAAGGTGTTTTGTGTCAATCATCCCATACCTCACATGACATGTAACATCCCCTCTGCCCCAACCCCCCTCTCTGGGGCAGATTGTCTATCACTCCCGGGGTCCCTCCCGGATTGTGAAATCTCCGGGAGAGGGCTTCAGGTGATAGGTAGCCTGGGGGAAATTCCTTTGGCTCTGGATTTTAGTGGTCTGAAGCTTGGGGGTGGGCACACCTTGTTACCCCCTGAATTCCCTGATTTGTTGTCTTGTTGTATCCTCCCTGGGACCCTCCCCCGCTTATAGGGGGTAGGAGGGAGGAAGAGGCTCTCTCAGCCGCTGGGTTCTCAGCCTGGAAGCTCTCAGCCGCTGGGTTCTCAGCCTGGAAGCTCTCAGCCACTCGCCTCGGAGCTTGGAGATCTCTGCTAATAAACATCTTTTAACCTGCTAAGCTGAGAGCCAGCCTTTTCTCTTCTGCTGCTGTTGACTGTCACCTTTGGGTACAGCTGCTAAGCCGAGAAGCCAAAACGAACTGGAAACTTTGTGTCTGTGTTGACCCGAGCTAGCTGGGGGTCAGCTCCCACCCGGAGCGGGGACACAACCGGACACAATTGGCGCGCCAACGTGGGGCACACCACGCCGGCAGAAGCAGCTTGGACCACGTGGAGCACGGCTCCACGGTGACAGAGCGTCCAGCGCCCACGCAGGGCCCCCCCGGAGACGAGGCGGACCCTGCGAACGGACTGGGGCTGCTTTAGCCCAAAGAACAGTCTCTGGGCGTCACGCACCCCTGTGAAATTGACTTTTAAACAAGGCGAGTTTCAGGGGAAAGAAGGGGAGCTTTGAGCCCCAACCGGAGTCCTTCTTGCAGCAGAACATCCAGACCCACGCACCCCCCAGGCACAGGAACAGGTAAGTATACCCACAAAGGGACATACTTACTGGTTTTAGGGTTCCCCCGAGGGAGGGGGATCTATTGGGGAGGAAAAAATCCTCCAAAAATAGCTGCGCAGCTAAAGGGTTAAACCTCCTGTGATTTTGAGCGAACGGGGTCCACGGGGGGAGTGCTTTTCATCTGGGTTTGGGTTCAAAAGCAACTTAGTATCGAAACATGGGTGGAAAGCTAACGGTTGCTCAGAAAAGGTTGTATTATAATTATGCGTCAGTAGTTAACGATGCCAAATTGAAAATCTCAAAAGGCGAGTTAAGAAGTTTTGTTCGCTGGGTTCATGTGCATTTTCCCCAAGTCTCTCCGGACAGAGTCTGCAGCCCACATTTCTGTGGCACTGTAGAAAAGGAATTAATTAGCTTGATTCAAACTGGGGACAAAAAGGCTACAAAGTATTTTACTGTAGCAATGAAGTTAAATTCGGCAATTCAATTTCAAAAGGGAATGCCGAAAGAGCCCAACGGAGAAACGTGTTCTCCCCCTCCTCCCCCCACTTCTTTTTCCCGGTCCCCATGTCCCCGGGAAAGCGTTCTCGATGGAGCGGCAGGGGTCCCGCCCGCCCGCTCTGCCTCCGGGGCACCCCAGCCTCCACACCCGTGCTGGCCCGGTGGGGCCAGGAGGAAAGTCTCAGGCAGCACTGGCCATGCTGCACAGGACAACCCTCCCTCCCCGCTTTTCCCGGTTCAAAAATGCCGCGTTCGGTTTTCTGTGGGGGGTGAAATCGGGTCCAAATCCACGTGGTCCTCTCAGGGTTCCCAAGATGGCGGAGACCGCATGGCGGGGGACTCCCCCGCCCCCTCAGCGCCGCCCACCCCTCCCTACCCCGGTGACGTGGTGCCCGCAGCGTGCGGCCCCGCCCCCTTTCCCGCCCCGCCTTACCCCTGTGACGTCAGGTGCCTGCCACGTGACCCCGCCCCCCCAGCCCCGCGCCGTGCGGCCCCGCCCCCACCCCACGTGGTGCCGGCCCCGACCCGCGTGGCCCCGCCCCCGCCCCGCGTGCCGTGGCCGCGCTGCCCCCCCCAACCCCCTGTGGCTGCGCGTGCGCACTGCGGCACCCCTTCCCCCCCGCAGTCGCAGCGCCGCCGCCCGCCCCGGAGCAGCCCGGTCCCGCGCCACCGGGGCTCGATCCCGCTCCCCCGGCATCCCCCCTGCCCCCCCACTCCTCAATGATGTCACCCCCCCGGGCAAGCCGCGGCCCTTGCAGGGACTCGGTTGCCAGGCAACCAAGTGCCTCAGGGCACAGGCGTCCCAGCTCCCTCAAACCCGGAAGTGCCCGAGCAGGGAACGGGAGCAGAGACAGCTGCCAGCTCCTGCTCCATTCCCACCCTTGCCCCTGTTACCTTCCGCAATGCCCGCGGTGGTAACAACAGGGCAGAGTACCACCCATTTCCCCGAGCCACCATCAAAGAGATCTGCAAAGCTCACAGGATATATGGCCGTGATGGGCCATATTTCAGGGGGCTTCTCAGAGCAGATCTCTCTGCAGAGGAGGTGGTGCCTGCTGATTTAAAGTATCTGTTTTCTTGCTTGCTGAACCCAACAGAGTACATCCTATGGGTCACAGCTTGGAAAAGGCTGCTCCAGGAGGCCTTACCAGGGCTCCTCAACCATGTTAACACCAGAGTTGATGCTCAGGGAATCCCTCTCACTCTCGACCACCTGGCTAGGGAGGGGCAGTGGGCAGAAGCCACTGACCAAGTGGTCATTCCTGTCCAGTGCCTCCACGTAGTGAGAGACACAGCCCTGACTGCATTCTTCAGCATGCAAACACAAGGTCCTGCGATTTCTTATTTGAAAATCAGGCAGGACCAAAGGGAGTCTTTCACAGATTTTGTGGAAAGGCTGCCCCGAGCTATTGAAGCTCAGGTCAAAAATGAAATGGCTCGGGAACACATTTTAACAGAGATTGCGTTTTCAAATGCAAATGATTTATGTCGTGCTGCAATTTTAAGTTTACCCCTAAACCCCAAACCAACCTTACCAGACATGCTTCAGGTATGTCAGGTAAAGGTGCCTTTTATGAGCTCCTCTATGGGTCCACGGCCCAAACCTCATCAAGTTGCAGCCATGGAAACTGAAGATTCCCGAAAAAACACCGAACACCGGGAAGAAGCATTCTGCGCAAAGCTCCCAGAAGTGTTTTTTGTGCGGGAATTTGGGGCATTGGGTTTCCAAATGCCCCCTCAAGAAAGAAGTAGAGGACCTCAAAAACAAAAAAGGGGGAGGGGAAGGGGAAAAAGGGAGAGGGTTTAAACCCTCACAAAAAAACTGGTGAAAGAGCGCAGGTCCGCCCTGCGTGAGGAAAAAAATGGGGTGGACCGGGCAGGAGGGGCGGGGAAAGGGAGCCAAGGGAAAAAGAAGGAGAAGCTGCAATGCCCCATTCAGGGTGGCAGCAAACATAACACACTGGAAATGACTTACACGGACCATGACATGGCACAACCAGTTTTGACAACCAATTCTAAATATACCCCCTACAGGTTGCAGCTCACGGAGGGTTTGCACCTGAAAGACGACAACTGGAATTTTGTGTCAGTTGACAACAGTGAGCAGGGTACCTGGCCAAGGGTCAAAGGTAAGCTCATCGTTGTGGGGGACTGCAAACACACCCCAAAAGAGATCGAAATTCTTCCAGGAACATTTGATAACAATCCTGGTGTCCTAGGGTAACTTTATGATGCCTGTATCCCCAATCGTCTGTTCTGTTTGTGCTGTATATTGAGTCCTGTGCCTTTAAGACTGGTTCTAAGAGCAAGGAGAAGCGCGGAGTTTGTTTTGAGAAAACTACCTGACTCCTCCACATTCTTCTGCGGACGGGGTGTTCGGCGGAGGCTTGGAAAAACTGCAGGACAGAGATTTTTTTCCTTTGCTTTTAGTTAGTTTCAGCTAGCTAGGGCAGAGAATTTCCCTGGACTGTTTTTTTCCCTTTTTCTTGGAACTGTTTAAACCTGCTCTGGACTGAAAACCCAGGGGAGCACTGGGGGCTGCACCTGCGGCCCACCGGGGCCTGGACCTCAGCATTTTCCAGCAGCGCCGGAGGGACTGGGACTGAGGAGACGCTGAGAGAGAGAGCCGAGCTACACCCACGGCAAGGACTTTCTCAATTTGCCATCTCACTTCAAAAGGAGAGGTTTTATTGTTTCATACTATTCATTCTTTATACTTGTATGCACTTCATTTGTTTAGTAAAATAGTTTTTTCCACTTTTCTCCAAAGAGGGTTTTGGTTTTTTTCCGGACCGGTTGGAGGGAGGGGCCACGTGGGTTTGCTTCCTTAGAGGGATCCTATACAGGGGTTTTCTCCCAAATTTGTCCCAAACCAGGACATATTTCTAACTGGCGCCCACTGCGGGGCACGAGAGAGTGGAAAAAACTTGTATTGATTATTATTAACTGCATTTTTTGGTTGTCCTTTGGGTGGGGATTAAACAGTCAGTGGCCATGTTGCTTCCTAAATTCCTAATGTCTCTTAGAATGGAGTCCTTTCTGCATTTCTGTTCCCTAAGCTTTTTTGAAGTTTTAATACCTTTCTGGTCCCTAGGTTTGTTTTCTTACCCAGAAATAGCTCCAATATTGTCCCTAACATATAGCTTTTACACTAGAGATGCACAAATTAGAATAGTTATTTTGCTGGGTTCAGTGATTATAGTTTACAAGAAGCTTGTAAAGATACTAGAGTTTGTTCTAAGTATGTTCAGTTTATGGTTTTTTCGTCCTACCCTGCGTCCTAGTTCCAGCAGCATGTTTTAGAGATTTATCAACAATTGCACCCAGTTTGTTAAAGGAAGAGTAGGGGATGAGGCTCTTCAGCCTCTTCTTTCCTTCTTCTCTTTTGAGTCAGTTACATCACTTTTGGAGAAGGTTCAGCGTCTCCTGAATGTTAAAGACCCCACCTCCCTAGTATTTCACCTAGTGACTTTCCTCTATATAGTTTATAGCTTTTCTAGAATGAGTCACACACTGCTAAACACTGTAGGGCAGCAGATAGAGGCAAAGGAGCAGGGAGATAAATCAGTCACTCAGGCTGCAGCCAACCCCACAGCTATTCAAGCTGCAGCTAAACCAGACAGTGAGGCTAAGACACCAGCAGTTGCTGCAGTAAAGAAGGGAAAGAAGCACACGAACAAAACCGATCGACCAGTAGACGATGATTCAGGTAAAGGATCCTCAATGCCTCCTGACACCCAGTCAGGAGTCAAACCACCTGACACACAATCAGAAGCTGAAGCAACTGATGATACACAGTCAGAAGCCGAACCAACTGATACAAAATCAAAAGCCAAATCAACTAGCACAAGATCAGGAGTCCAACCAACTAGCACACGATCAAGAGCCCAACCAGCTGCTACAACATCAGGAGCCCAACCAACTGCTGCAAGAGCAGGAGCCCGACCAACTGCTGCAAGAGCAGGAGATACTATTGAGTCCTTTTCCCTGAAGGACCTTCGTAGCCTAAGAAAGGATTATACTCGACAACCTGATAAATCTATAATTAGTTGGTTAGTCCGTCTTTGGGATGCTGCAGGCGAGGCTACAATACTAGATAGCACTGAAGCGAGACATCTGAGATCCCTGTCACATGATCCAGTTATTGACCAAAAAACGATGAGGGAAGCTAGTCCTTGCAGTCTCTGGGAACGGGTCCTGGGAAGTGTGGCACAAAGATATCTCTGTGCCGACGATCTCTATATGCAGCAAACCCAGTGGAAAACCATTAAACAAAAGATCCAGCGCTTAAAAGAAATAGCAGTGGCGGAGATTGTCTTCTCAAATGACATAAACACTAGGAACCCCGACTTAGTACCATGTACACCTGTGATGTGGCAAAAACTTGTACAACTTAGACCACAAGAATACTCCTCTGCTTTAGCAATAATGAAGCGGGATGAGACAGAGGAAACCGTGCTTAATATAGCGAAAAAGCTACGAACATATGCAAATACTGTGCATGGTCCAACACATGCAAGAATTGCAGCTCTGAAAACACAGGTGCGGGGATTAGCAGACAAGATAGAGGAGAATCACAAAGAACTCAAGCAGGACATTCTCCAGATCTCTGCAGTACAAGTTAGGGGCTCTGGCACCACACGCAAACGTTCCCTAAATAGAGAGGGAAAAGGCATCCCACGGGCTAAGCTGTAGGTCCTCCTGCGTGAATGTGGAGAAAACATGAAAAGATAAGATGGAGAATCTACTGATGCTATGACACAACAGCTGCATAAATTGTTAAATAGCAAGACTATGAGAGGAAGTTCCAGCAAGAAAGAAGCAGCTCCAGTTACCCAGGGCAATAAGGATAATCAGGCTTAGAGGGGCCCCGCCTCTAGCCAGGTAGAAGCTAAAGAAAACCGTGTTTTTTAGACTGTGTGAATTCGTTAGCCTGGCACATCAGAACCACAAAAATACGAAGCCTTAGTTGACACTGGTGCACAGTGCACATTTAGAGGCCCTGACAGTTTTCACGGACGCGTCCGGGAAGTCCCACAAGTCAGTTATGACTTGGAAGGACCCTCAGACTCAGCAGTGGGAGGCAGATGTTGCCGAGGTGGAGGGATCACCTCAGGTTGCTGAGTTGGCCGCTGTTGTCAGGGCTTTCGAAAGGTTCCCCGAACCCTTCAATTTAGTAACGGACTCCGCTTATGTAGCGGAGGTGGTATCGAGGGCAGATCAGGCAATACTGCAGCAAGTGTCTAACACCGCACTGTTTGAGCTGCTTTCTAAGCTTGTCAAGCTTGTCTCCCACAGGGAGCAGCCATTTTTTGTGATGCCTACAAGATCACACACCGATTTGCCAGGGTTCATAGCTGAGGGGAACAGAAGGGCTGATGCTCTTGCTGCTCCTGCAGCGATGGCCCCATTGCCAAGCATTTTTGAGCAGGCAAAGCTCAGCCATCAGCTTCATCATCAGAACGCGCCTGGCCTTGTTCGCCGGTTTCACATCACCTGGGAACAGGCCAAGGCAATTGTGGCTACGTGTCCCTCATGTAATCAGCATGCACTCCCCACCTTGAGTGCAGGAGTAAACCCCAGAGGTCTGAACAGCTGTGAGCTGTGGCAGACTGACGTGACACATATCCCCCAATTCGGCCGATCTAAATATGTGCACGTGTCTGTGGACACTTTTTCCGGTGCAGTTTTTGCTTCTGCCCACGCAGGGGAGAAGACCTTGGATGCGATTAAACACCTCATCCAGGCTTTCTCCTTCATGGGCATCCCAAAAGAATTAAAAACTGATAATGGCCCAGCGTACTGTTCCAAGGAATTCTGCAGCTTCCTGCAACAATGGGGAGTGGGTCATAAAACTGGCATCCCTCATTCCCCAACAGGCCAAGCGGTAGTGGAGAGGACCCACAGAGAAATCAAAAGGGTCCTTAACCAACAACAACCGGTGTTGAAAACAGAAACACCACAGACCCGATTGGCCAGGGCTCTATTCACTTTGAATTTTTTGAACAGCACCTTTGAGTTTTTAAACCCTCCCATTGTTCGTCATTTCGGGGCAAACCCTCAGCTAAACATCAAAGAGAGGCCGCCAGTCATGGTCCGGGACCCTGAGACTGGAAGGACAGAGGGACCTCATGATTTAGTCACGTGGGGCCGTGGGTACGCTTGCATGTCCACCCCCACGGGGCCGAGATGGTTACCATCAAAATGGGTGAGGCCCTATGTCCCGAAGGTCTCGGGGGAGGAAAAGAAACTGCCACAGGTTACTCAAGCAGCTTTTAGGAGGAAAAGGAGGGAAGATTTTTCCCCGGATGGTTTCGCTTTCCTGAATGACCCCTGCTCGAATGCTGATTGTTTGTTTTAGTTCTTCTAGTCCCGATGGAACCTGTCCAGCGCCAATCCCCTGTGCTGAGGAAGTTTCACCTGCTCCTTGGTGTCTTCCTGCTTGCCAGTCTCACTGCACCTGTCTCCGGATGGTTGGTGCCCCAGCCCAAAGCCAACGTTTGGGCAACTCTCGCCAGGGCAATGGGGCAGGACCACATTTGCCTCTCAGTCACGTCAGCAGACAATCCACTCATGACCTGCCTTGTGGGGATCCCATATGGGCCCAAGGAGTTACCCGCCAGGCTCTTGGAGATCACAGAGCAGGCCAATAGAGAGGGTAGCTCTAAAGGTCAATCTGTATCCCAGATATCCCCACCTGATTCCTTTCTAGATGTGGAAATCACATTCCCTGTTAAAAATCCATTCCTGTTGTGGAAAAAATACATATCCACCCTCTCAACCTTAAGTTTCCCTCTCAATGAGTTAGAAATTTTAGGCTCCTCAAATGCTTCCTTTTGTGTTCATTTTATGTTTACCCCCCCCTCAGGGTCAGGAGAGATCCTATCAGTTTGTCTATCAGACCAAGGACGTCTACACAGCAAAAATATGGTGCGGCCAAATTGCCCATGTGGAGATGGCCTCGACTGCTGATGAGAAACCCCTGACCCTTCCTAAAGGTGTATTCTTAATTTGTGGGGATAGAGCATGGGCAGGCATCCCCCCTCGCCTTGTAGGAGGACCATGTACTTTTGGCCGGTTGGGCTTATTTTCCCCCAACAAGACCACTCTCATGAATTGGCAGCAGAAGAATTCCACCAGAATAAAGGTACAAAAGAGAGATCTGACCTCACTCGATGCCAACTGTGACTCAGAAATTATACATTGGTCAAAAGTAAAGGGAGTGGCAGTCACAGTCTTTCTACCCTGGGTATCGATTGCAAAGGCTCTGGGTGAGCTAGCTCACCTGGAGTGTTGGGTAGCAAAACAAGCAAATTTAACTTCCAATGCGCTGGCCGGCCTCCTATCAGACGAGGAAGTGACAAGGCAGGCAACGCTGCAAAACAGAGCAGCCATCGACTACCTCCTCCTCCTCCATGGACATCGGTGTGAGGAGTTTGAGGGGTTGTGCTGTTTCAATCTGTCAACAAAGGCTGAAGATGTCCACAAAGCCATCCAGAATATCCGAGACATGGTGAATGACATCAAGAGAGAGACTGGTGACTGGCTGAATGGATTGTTTGGGGACTGGGGAATTTCGGGCTGGGTGGGTTCAATTTTGAAATCAGTTTTGTTATTTTTGTTTGTTATTCTGTTAATTTTAATTGGATTTGCTATCATCAAAAAAATGTTAAGTAGATTAATTTCTAGCACCACACATGCCCCCTCTGTGAACCATGTTGCTGTATCATCCGTGCCTGGATGGGAGGAAGACGTAGAACTGGAGGAAGACCCAGAAGACAGAAGACACCCAGAGGATGAACCTCAGATGGAGTGGCCCACTCAGCCAGAGTGGCTCACCGAGAGTTACCCGGACTTCGAATATCATCCTCCTCCGTTCCAGCCCTCCTCCTGTCATTAAAACAAAAAAGGGGGAGATGTGGTGGTGCAGAACTGTTTTATTAGATTTTTGTAAGAAGTTTATGTTATGGTTCGTTTCACTGTATCCCCAATTCTGTATCCCTTTTGTGTTGTCTGTATAATAAGGTGTTTTGTGTCAATCATCCCATACCTCACATGACATGTAACATCCCCTCTGCCCCAACCCCCCTCTCTAGGGCAGCTTGTCTATCACTCCCGGGGTCCCTCCCGGATTGTGAAATCTCCGGGAGAGGGCTTCAGGTGATAGGTAGCCTGGGGGAAATTCCTTTGGCTCTGGATTTTAGTGGTCTGAAGCTTGGGGGTGGGCACACCTTGTTACCCCCTGAATTCCCTGATTTGTTGTCTTGTTGTATCCTCCCTGGGACCCTCCCCCGCTTATAGGGGGTAGGAGGGAGGAAGAGGCTCTCTCAGCCGCTGGGTTCTCAGCCTGGAAGCTCTCAGCCGCTGGGTTCTCAGCCTGGAAGCTCTCAGCCGCTCGCCTCGGAGCTTGGAGATCTCTGCTAATAAACATCTTTTTACCTGCTAAGCTGAGAGCCAGCCTTTTCTCTTCTGCTGCTGTTGACTGTCACCTTTGGGTCCAGCTGCTAAGCCGAGAAGCCAAAACGAACTGGAAACTTTGTGTCTGTGTTGACCCGAGCTAGCTGGGGGTCAGCTCCCACCCGGAGCGGGGACACAACCGGACACAGCTCACCAAAAAGGATATAAAATGTAAACGTATTTTGGCAGTTCCTAGAGAAAAAGAGAGGTTTTAATAATAATGCTGTGTGCTCTTATATGATTTTCATTGGAAAAATCTTTGAGCACTTTCAGCTTATAAAGAAAGGAATTCCTCAGAAGGCTCTTGGGCAGTACTATAATAAAGTAACACATCTACATCTACATTATTCTCCATCCTGTCATTACCTGGACCTTCCTGGTCATCCTTGGGATGCACAGCTCCCTGTCACACCTGGCAGGGACAGGAGCTGCCTGTGGCACTGTCAGGGGCCCCAGTGCTCCAAGCTGTTCATTTTGTGGGTGAGTGAACCAAGACATGGAAGGATTTTCCCAAATCTTGTGTGCTGCCCTGTGGGGACACAATAGGAGCTCTGCAGGGATTCCTGTGCCTCCTTCAGGGAATCCTGGATGCTCCCTGGCCTCACATGAGTGGGTTCCTCACTGGTTTCCTCACACAGGGATATGTCCAGGCAGGCTCAAGTGAATCACCCTGGGAATGATGTGGAAAAGACAGAAAAATAAGATATTAGCCTAAATTTAGCAAGAGTCATAAAATGTTCACTAGAACAACAAAAGGAGGAAGAGAGGCTGTAAAGGTAAGGGGTATTCCCTGGTCTGAGGAAGAAAATAATATTAAAAACTCCTCAGTGTTTAATTCCAGGAAATACAATAGACTGAGTGAGTGCCCAGAAGAGGAACTGTCACTGAGACACACAAAGCAGTCACACACGGACAAGAGATTTTCACAGAGGTCCTTCCGATCCCAGCTCACAGCTGAGAGAGCCGAGAGAAGAAGAGACCCCTTTGTTTATTTTTTTACTTTCTATACATTTCTGGGTCTAGCAGAAGATTGGCTTTTTGGGGTTTCCACCCCTCAGCCTCAGTGGCCTGACCAATTGTCAGTTGCAATTGTTTTCAGGTTAGAAATATGCAAACAAAGGATAGAGAATGAAAAACAAAGGATTTGTTTATGTTACATCTGTGAGAAAGGTAGAAAACTGCTCTTAATATTGTACAATAACTAAAAAGATCTGACTCCATTTAAGAAAATCAAAAGGCTCAGAAAAAACAGGGTAACAAGGAACAGCATGATAACATATCTTAGATAAACAAGAGCCAAGTTGTTACCCTGACAGAAAAATGAGAGAGCCCATCAATGCAATGGGAAAGAATAAGAAATTATAAGAAACCAGATGGTTCAAAGATGTGGTTGCGTCTTCAGCTTCAGCAGGAAGAAAGAAGGGGAATACATATGTATTGCAGGCAGGCCAGGAACACAAAAGCTTGGAAAAAATACAAGAACAGGAGAGGCAGGCTCATCATAATTAAATTAATTAAAAGAGTAGGCCCTCAAATTATTTTAGGTCACAGTGGTAGAAACACCAGAATTCCAAGCTCCATTCTTCATTTATACATAAAGTTTCCTATTTCATCCATGCTCAAAAAAAGGACCTCTTCCTTTGAAACATGATTTTAAAGAGTTAAGATTTTAGCTAAGGGTTACAAGCAATTTATATTGATCAAGATGTAAGTTAGATTAGTAAATGATAGGTTAATGATTATTAGATGCCTAATATAGAGCTAACTGTAATATTATGAGCTTCTTTATAGAAAAAGTGGAGTAAGTGAACTGTCATAAGAACAGATTGAAACCAGTAAGAACAATGGCCAGCACCTGAACTTTGTATCAATCAATCACGAAGCAGGGGACCTTGGATCATGCCAGAGGGTCACAGAGACCTGATGAAGACTCTCCTGACTTCATCCTTTGAGACCACTGACCCAATTCGAGACCACCGACCCAATTCAAGAGAAGAACTGCACACACGTCACCCTGGTTTTTCTGAGTTTTTTAAAGCCTTTTGATTGTTCATAAAATGGAGTCAGACTTTTTAGCTACTGTACAATATTAAGAGCAGTTTCTACCTTTTTCTCACACATGTAACAAACAAATCCTTTGTTTTTCATTCTCTGTCCTTTGTTTGCATATTTCTAACCTGAAAACAATTGTAACTGACAGCTGGTTTGGCCATTTGGCTGAGGGGTGAAAACTCCAGAAGCCAATCTACAGCCAGACCCACAAATGTATAAAAAGTAAGAAATAAACAGGCTGGGGGCTCTAGGCTTGGCTCAGCCTTGAGCTCGCTCGGAGGAACTCTCTGCCCTGCGAAAATCTCTCGTCTCCGTGTGATTGCTTTGCTTATCCCGATCACACACACGTGAAGGACTAATAGCCTCATTTTAATACAGAGCAGGGACAGGAGGTGCTGGGGTTATGCGCATGCATTGTATGTAAGATCTTGGAGAATAAATAGAGGGCAAAGAACCTTGTTCGGGGCGGCCACGCCTTTCAGAGATGACTCCCATGCTGCCCGCGGGTGAATAAACATACCACTTTCTAACGTTAATTAGTTAGAGGGTCTTTGTCCGTGATTATATCTGTTTTCAATGACTCAACGTGACCCATAGGTATTTCATGTTTATGCAAGTGATAATCTCTGGAAAAAAGATGCCTGCTAAGGAGTGTTCTGGTGCTATATCTGTGAAAGCCAGTCAGCCTTGTCCAGACCAATATTAACCTCCATACACATTTATATACACAGCATCTGCCAAGCCTTTGGCCGGCTTGGTGGATTTGACATTGAACTCCTCATTTCAGCTTCAACTCTAATAACGTGCTGGCTGCCGCAGTGGCACAGAGCGCCACTCCGTCCACGCAGGCCCTGCCAGCGCCCCGTGCCAGCTGCTGTCTCGGAGGCTTCAGTGCACCATCACACAGCTAATTGGTGGAAGCTCAGCCTGCCGTGCCAGCTGGTGCTCATCAGCCCCGTGTCCTGCAGCACCAGGGCTGATGTAGATGCCATGTGGAGAGCTTTGTGCAAACTTTCCATCACAGCAGCACAAACAGCGGGGATGAAGCCTGGCGCGCCGGGCATTGTGTTGTGCTCCCTGCTGATTGCCTGGTCTCAGGGGACTCAGAGCTGCCATCCCTGATGGAGGTTCAGCAGTTACAATCGCCAGTGCCATTGGCACAAGACCCGGCAGATGAGAGGTTTTGTTTACTGGTGTTTGCGTTCTCCCAGTTTCCCTCGTGGTCCTGGGAAAGTCAGGTGAATACATAGAGAGCTGCCCCAGTGAAGGCTGGGACCACAGTGTGCAGCAGGGTGGGAAGAGAGATGCTCCTGCATGCTCACATAGGTTAAAAAAATTAAAATTAAGACCAGTAAAAGAACACAAAGCTGGACAAAACTTGACAACAGCTGGAGTCCATGTAAGGGTAAAATTACTGTAGCCCAGGGCTGGGCTCTGGCTGGACCTGCTTGTCTCCAGAAGATGAACATTTTTCCCTCCTTTGCAGAGCAGCAAAGGCTATTCTTGTAGCTGTCAAGTCCTTTTTGAAAGTTAGTAAGGGTTTTTTGGGTTTTTTTTGCCTCAATAACCTACAGCAGAGAGTCTTACAGGCTAATTATCTGTTTCATTTTAAATCCTTTATTTTTTTTGTAGTTCAAATAGATAACTGTGTTTTTCTCCTGCATCTTTGATTCAGACAGATGATTTGCTTCATTAATTGATATGTGGAGGAGGGGGACTAGAAATGAGCTATATTTATGCTTCAAAACTAATCTTTTCCCAACTGCATTTTTTCCTTCTATGAATCCTCATATTTATTTCAAAATTATCCTCAAGTGAATATCATCAACCTTTGTGCAGGAGTCTTTTGCTGGATTAATTAATCTATAATGAATCTACTTCTCATCCACTGATTTTCAACTTTCAGGTTGGCCTGGTGTCAGACTGCACCCAGAAATCTGCTTTCTCTCCTGAGCTGTCAGAATGAGGAGGAGGGCAGGGTGCTGGGGCTGCCTGAAGAAGTGACAGTTTGGAAGAGTTGGGATTTCAGCTGTTGAGGTGAGAATGCATTTGGGAAGTGCTTGATTCCTGCAGGAGCTGCTGAAAACCAGTGAGATCAGAATGGAGCCATCCCAGACCCCAGCCTGGTCTGGGTTCAGCCGCTCTCTTGGATGGCACAAGCATCCCTGTACCAGTGATGGATTCACATCCCAGAGGGAAGATTTTGTGTGGCCCTGTCCCTTGGTGATGGTTATTTCAGCTCATCCTTTTCCTGGACAGGAGAAACTTGTGAAGGTCCCAGCCCTGAAAAGCAGACACCAGAGTGAATTACACCATTGCACTGGTGTTACAGCAGCCAGGGTCTCATCTCCCCAGGGAGTTTTCCAGCTCTGCTTGCTTGCTGCTTCCTTCTTGGTTTTTTTTTCTTTGTCTTTCAACACACTTTGGTGAAAAAAAAATGGGTGTGAACAATTTTTCATGAGAAGCTTCCATTGCAAAAAGTGCTTGTTTTAGGAACTCAGTGTCTTTATAAGTGAAATGCCAGAAATCTCACAAGCTGAAGCTGAAATGTGCCGGTTGCAGCATTAGGTGCTAACAGTTGGTAAAGCTTGACTCCCAGTGGCTAAACCACCAGAGAAAATGCCAGACAGTTCCCTGGCTTTTAAATTTGGGCTGTCTCACTTGTGTGACAGGAGGAGACAGGGTAGGACTGGGCTTGGGCTGGCTGGCTGTGACTGACACGATTCAGGGACAGCTTTTTATGGCTCTCATCATGGTGATGTTCTGAGTGTCTCCCCAGTGCTAATGAAGATATCCCCTAATGGGCCTGCCAGGTAGGAAAATATGATTATCTCTGATTTCCAGATGAGCCTGCTCCATATGGCTCCATTTGCCTGACATCTCTGGCCCCTGTGATGCTGGTGATGACACATCCCAAGCAGGAGGTGCTGCTGCTCCTGGCCCCACAGTGCCTGCACGGGGCTGGGGCTGGCCCCACCATGGGTTTCAGAGATGCTCCTAAAACCACCAAGAAACCTCTCCAGATCAGCAATTAAAGTTAAAATCTCAGGGAGCAGCCAGAGTCAAACACGCTCTTCATAGAAGTAATGGTGAATGCTCATTTAGTAAGGGTACACAGGGTTCTTTTATACATATATCATTCTTGTGCATAAGCTGTTCACGCAGCATTTTACTACTTGCTATTGGTTAACCCCTAGTGTTCACGTGCCCCAAGCGGCTAAACTACTGGCTAGTGCTATCTGCATAAGCATTCCTTTGCAATTACCTGTTTACAACTACCTGTTTACAACTTTGCTGAGGGGTTATGGCTTGTTCCCAGACTCTTCGTCCTTGACAGTGCTAAGATAAACAGAATTCTCCCAGCACTGTAAGGCCTCTCTATGTCCATTTTCTTCCAGAAATCCTTCTACAAGCAATGTTTTTGGCTGAGAAATGTGGGAAAAAATTCCCTGTCCACTGTTGGTTTTGTCTTGAAATCTTCAAACCAAACCAGTTGGTTTTTGGGGAGAATTGTCAGTGGTTTTGTCTAGATATCTGAGGATTTTTATAGAAATGCTTGCAAAAAGAAAAAAAAAATATATGTGCCTTACATGTTAGTAACAGTCTCAAGAAAGCTGGAAGAGGAGAAAACATTTTTTTAGGAGAGTAAAAATGGATAGAATATTATGTGAGGTTAAAAATGTTTGATGCTGGCACTAGCTTGGGGTAAGGTGGGAGGAAATGTTTGTGAAAACCTTCACTTGGGATTAAACCTTTCATCTGACATTTCAGGTCCAGCACACCACAAGGGCTGTGACCCCTGGCTGGGCTGTCTCTCTGCCTGCCAAAATCTCAGACTCTGCCACCTCTTCCTCAGCTTGTTGGGGACACACTTGAGCATGAGGCTCTGCCATGGCCCCATGCCAGGCTCTGCTGGCTCCTGCCCTGATGCCTGTGAGGAGCTGCAGGCTGGTGACAGACACAAGTGGTTTGCAGGCAGATTTGTGGCAATAAGAGTTTTGCAGGTTGGTGCCACGCCGGGGACAGCCGGGTGGCCGCTGACCGAGATGAAGGATGATGCCTCTGCTCTGCTCCCCTTTGACCTGAGCCAAGCAGCAAACTCAGCTTGGCCTCTGTGTGGAGAGGTGGCACATATGGATTTTGATAACTTTCTTCTGCTTGGAGGTCATTGTCCACTTTAAATATTCACGTTCTGCGGGACATTAAATAAATAACTCTGAACTTGTTAAGCTGAGTGGCTTGCAACTTTTGCATTTTGTGTCTTGTTTGCAACCGAGAAGGGATGTGAGGCTGCTAAATACAACCTGCTCTTGAACTAGGAAAGATTTTGCTGTTCAGATCCCATTATCTGCTCACTGGCTTTGAAAAGCAGGACTGAAATGGTTTGCAGACAGGTGTCTCCAATACCTACAGGCTGGTTTCCATTTTTGGGGGGAGAAAAGGAAAAAGAGGGTACTGCAAATGGATAGTTTTGTTTTGATCAACCCTCAGTGCCCAACATGGATCCTTGTGTGTGGTGATGGTCATTCCCTTCGGCCTCTGCACTGGCCCTGCTGCAGCCTCAGTGCTCCTCCACAGCTCCTGACAGGGGTGCCAGGCACTGCCCATGGGATTCCAATGCACTGCCTGTAGTATCTGCAATAAAAGGCAATTTGCAAGAAACCCCTGTGGCATGAGATGGAAAACAAATGGCCAGCACCTTATTTGTTATTTTTCGTCCATTTGGTTGGTACCAGATTATCCCCCAGTGCCTTGGGACTTACAGTTCAATTCAGGCACTCGTATTTGCAAAAGATGGTTAATGACCATGAGGTTTCAAGGTAGGAGCCTTTTGGTGACATGAGATTTATGTAGACACAGTGATTATACTTCCTCCCTCCCCCCCATCTGCTTCAGAAGGAATATGAATCACCAGTTGAAAGCCTCCTGTATTTGTAAATCAGCTGAAACATAACAGTGATGTTGGGAAGTTGTACTGAGTTAACTGAGCTACTTCTCAATCTCAGAGCTTTACATAACCCCTTCTTAGCGCACTGTTATTTCCTTTATAGATAGACTGATAAATTACTCCTGGTACACAAAATGCATGGGAGGCTGCCTGTTTGCACAGCATGGGACTAAGACCTGCACATTCAAATATCAGCAGACAGCTGGAACACAATCTGTGAAAAGGCACTCAGAGCCTTCAGGTCTATTGAATACAAACTTAGAACATCTACCAAGAATTTTATATCTTGCACTATGTGGGTAATGCCAGAAAGAATAGGTGCAATACTTCTGGGGCTTTGTCAATAAATGTCACAGCAGAGCATCCAAAAAATCTTCTGTGGGTACGTGGAAGGGTGTGTACGCAGAGCTGGGGATGTATGTGTGCTTCAGCATGAATGTGACTTTGTGTAAAACTGAGTATCTGAGTGAGGAGGATCAGCCTGTGATAGCTATATTTCATTTGGCATCCCACTTTGTGCCAAACTCTAACCACATCAAGAGAATTAGGAAACGTGTTACTTTGGGTTCTGCAGATGTTTTACTGCAGTCATATAGACCCACAATGTATACAGAGCCCTAATTGTCCTTTCCTGAAGTTATTTTCTTCCTAATATGGAGAAAATTTCCATTATGGACAAAGTTGCCTGTCTTGGTTTGAAAAGACAGGTCCTGTCTTGGTTTGAAAAGACAGGTATCTGCTAGGGAGAGGCAGGCCTCTCTAGGAATGGGGAATTAAATCCTTCCCTCCGTGTTATTATAATTTGGAAGATTAAAAAAACCCTTTTCAGTCAGAGCTATGGGGAAAGGAATAACAGTCCTTTACTAGTAAATATAACAGGACAGACAAACAACAACAGCAATTATAATGTGATAAACATTAACTATTTTTTGTTCACTGAAGATCAAATAACTCAAGATAACAAGAAGTTACTATGTCACTATCTAAGCTGATAGGCAAACAGACCCTTGCTCATTCCTTCTCTACTTGCTTAATCAGCTTTAAGTTTCAGGAATTCCAGCTTACAACTACAGCCTTCATCTCTGCGACCACTGAGGGACAGAAAGAGACCCTCCCAGCAACACGTCACACATACATCATCGGAGGAAAGAAGCAAGATAAAAGCAAGACTGAAAAACCTGCCAAGGCACGGCAGTTAGTGGAGCGAGACTCCCCTGCCGTCCAGCGCTGTATTTGCCTTTGCTTTGCCTGCTGTAATGTAATAAATTCCTATTGGAACTTTTCTTCGTGTTCATAGTCTATTACAATTTGGTGCCGTGACTCGGATCCACCTGTGAGATAGGACTTTTGGTTCTGCCTGGGGGGCGCCCCGCCGATCAGTCGGCGGCCCTGGTAGTCCCGATTCCTGTCTCGGTTGGACCGACGAACCTAAATTCAAAGCATTAGGCAAAGGAGGCCGGCAGACCCTATAAACTTTGTGCACAAAGGTCCGGACGAAGACGCAAGACGCGTGAGTATCTGTGTGGAAGATTCCGTTCGGTCTGGGTCGGGTATCCTGGAGTGCTGCGAGTGTGTGTGTGAGTGAGAGGAGAACCGGCAGCTCGGATTTTCCAAGTGATTGTGGACCCTCAGTAGTGCGGTTCTCATTGCCCGAGAGGGCGTGAGCCACGAACAAGGGGAAGCGAGTGATTTCCGCACCACGCTTGTGTGAGGGCACTCCAGAAGGTGGGACAGGGGAAGAGCAGGCCCTCTACTCCCATAAAACAGATAGCCCACTGGGGTTCATATTAGACAATTGGAAACATTACCCTAACACAGGGGGTAAAGATAAAGCTAAAATGATCTATTATTGTGTAGTAGTATGGGGTGGAAAAGAGATTTCCTGGAATATTTTTTAGCCTATTTTTGGATCATCAGAAGATTGGGTGAGGCAAAAACTCAACTTGTGAGTAAACACTAAAATTCCTTTTAGACAAGAAGAAAGTGAATATGCTAATGTATGAGTTACAAGACCTGGGGGTGAAGTGCTCCTGTTTCCCCTCAAAGAGGGAGGACAAAAGAAAGACAGGAGTAAAGAGGAAGAAGCCTTACTAATCCCACCTCCTTACATACCCCCTCAGAACCCCCAGATTCCGGATGCACCTCCAATGGAGCCTCAGGAAGCAGGAAGTAATCCCGAGCCCCCCCGAGGAAGTGCAGAGACCCATAACCCGAGGTCGGGCTAGACAGCATAACCTATATCCCCTAAGAGAAATGCCTGTGGGGGGGGCCAGGGACCTCACCCAGCGATAGGGTTTGTTTCAGTACCTTTGAGTTCTGGGGATGTTCAGGAATTTAAGAGGGAGATGGGGAGCCTCCTGGAAGATCCTTTGGGGGTGGCCGAGAGACTGGACCAATTTTTGGGACCCAGTATTTATACTTGGGGCGAGTTGCAAGCCATATTGAATATTCTCTGCACAGCCGAGGAAAGAAATATGATTAGACGAGCGGGGATGCGGATATGGGATTCACAACATGCACAAGGACCTTTAGCAGACACCAAGTGGCCTTTGCAGGATCCCAATTGGAATCATCAGCAGCAGGATCACAGAATCAATATGCAGGATCTGAGGAAGATAATAGTACAGGGGATCCGGGAAGCGGTGCCTAGGGGGCAGAACATCAACAAAGCATTTAATGAGAGACAGAAAAAGGAGGAGACACCTACGGATTGGCTAGAACGCTTGAGAAAAAAAAACCTGCAAATGTACTCGGGCTTAGATCCTGAGACACCGTTAGAGCAAGCACTACTAAAAACACAATTTGTGGCTAAATCGTGGGAAGATATCAGAAAGAAGTTAGAAAAATTAGATAATTGGCAAGATAGAGACCTAGATGAGCTATTGAAGGAAGCACAGAAGGTATGTGTGAGAAGAGATGAAGAGAGTCACAAGAGACAAGTAAGAATGATGGTGGCAGCAGTAAGGGAGACTAGGAGAATTGATGCCCCTCCCAAAACAAGTCAAGTGGCCCAGAGAAATGGGGGAGGGGTTCTCCGGGTAGAGAAAAAGGATGGAGGCGTATATTTCTACTGTGGGAATGAAGAACACTTTCGGAGAAACTGCAGGAAGCAGCTGAAGGATGAGAGAGTCTTCAAAGAGGACTGAAAGAGTCAGGGGCTTCATTTGCTAGGGACACAGAAACATCAGGAGCCCTTGATAAAATTAAAAATAGGTCCTCAGCAGCAGGAATTTGAGTTTTTAGTAGATACTGGAGCTGAGCAATCGACAGTCCAGGTACTACCGGAGGGATGTAAGATATCAAAGGAAACTGCTCAAGTGGTAGGGGCAAAGGGGGAGCCCTTTAAAGTCCCTGTTATTAAGAATGTACTGGTGGAATCGAGGTCCAAAATGGGAATAGGGAACCTTCTGCTGGTACCAGAAGCAGATTATAATTTGTTAGGGAGAGACTTAATTATAGAAATGGGTATTAATATAGAAGTAGTAAATGAGGAAATCAAAATAAAACTCTGTCCCTTGAGAGTAGAGGATGAGGAAAAAAATTAACTCAGAAGTATAGTACACTCCTGATAGTGTAGGGAAGTTGAATATACCCCCCTTCTCGGTAATCATTAAAGATCCAGAGACACCGATAAGGGTTAAACAGTACCCCATCTCCCCAGAGGGAAAAAATGGGTTAAAGCCCGAGATTGAGAGGCTACTAAGCAAAGGACTATTAGAATCTTGCATGTCTCCTTTTAATACCCCCATTTTGCCAATAAAAAAGGCAGATGGATCATACCGGTTAGTGCATAACCTAAGAGAAATAAACAAAAAGACAGTAGCTCGTTTTCCGGTGGTAGCCAACCCTTACACCCTGCTAAGCAGACTTAGTCCCAAAAAACAATATTATAGTGTAATTGACCTTAAAGATGCATTCTGGGCATGTCCTCTAGACGAGAAGAGTAGGGATTACTTTGCATTTGAATGGGAAGACCCAGTCACTCATAGGAGACAGCAGCTAAAGTGGACCGTGCTCCCCCAGGGGTTTACGGAATCTCCTAATTTGTTTAGACAAGCTTTAGAACAGATTTTGCAAGAATATCAGACTGGGGAAGGAGTGACCCTTATCCAATATGTAGATGACCTCCTGATTGCTAGGGAAACAGAGGACAAAGTACGGGCAGAAAGCATTAGATTACTCAACTTTCTGAGTGCTAAGGGGCTCAAAGTATCTAAGGCAAAACTACAATTCGTAGAAGAAGAAGTAAAGTATCTTGGGCATTACCTAAGGAAGGGGGAGAAGAAAATAGACCCTGAAAGAGTAAAGGGGATACTATCCATACCGCCTCCAAAGAGCAAGAAGCAAATTAGGCAGTTGTTAAGTCTCATGGGGTATTGCCGACAGTGGATTGAGAACTATAGCACCAAAGTTAAGTTTTTATATGAGAAATTGAGCCAAGGAGGGCTAGTGAAATGGGATAAGAAAGATGACAAGCATCTGAAAGCTCTGCAGCATGATTTGGTCAATGCCCCTGTGTTGAGCCTACCCGATCTGAAGAGACCCTTTTATCTATTTGTAAACACAGATAGTGGGACAGCTTATGGAGTACTGACCCAGGAATGGGCTGGGAAAAAGAAACCTGTTGGGTACTTATCTAAGCTGTTAGACCCTGTAAGCAGGGGTTGGCCTACATGTTTGCAAGCTCTAGTAGCCTGCGCCTTGCTTGTGGAGGAGGCTAATAAAATCACTTTCAACGGGGAACTGAGAGTATTATCCCCTCATAATATCCGGGGAATTTTGCAACAAAAGGCAGAAAAATGGATAACGGATGCCCGACTCTTGAAGTATGAGGGAATCCTATTAGACTCCCCAAAATTAACCCTGGAGGTTACAGCCTTACAAAATCCGGCCCAATTCTTATATGGAAGGCCAAGTGAGGATGGATTAGCCCATGAGTGCTTATCTACCATAGAAGAACAAACCAAGATAAGACCAGACTTGGATGAAGAAGAATTAGAAGAGGGGGATAGGTTGTTTGTAGATGGCTCATCGCGAGTAATTAATAGAAAAAGGGTCTCTGGCTATGCAATAGTTGCAGGAGAAGGACTTGCAGTTATCGAATCAGGCCCTCTAAGTGGATCTTAGTCGGCACAGGCCTGTGAACTTTATGCTGTACTGCGGGCATTGCAGTTTTTAAAAGATAAATCAGGTACCATCTATACTGACTCAAAATATGCCTATGGGATTATACACACTTTTAGAAAAATATGGGAAGAACGGGAGTTGATAAACTCCCAGGGAAAAAAACCTGGTTCACCAGGATCTAATCAGGAAACTGCTGAAGGCCTTGAGGGGACCTAGGAAAATTGCTGTTGTTCACCTGAAAGGGCATCAAAAGGGATTGGATTTTAAAAGCAAGGGAAATAATGCAGCAGATCAGGAAGCAAGAAGGGCTGCTTTGCAGACGTCACAATCTACCCCCCAGGAAGATCCGAAGGCTGAAAGAAAAGAGCGTGAGAGCAGAGGGAATTTGCAAAAGATATATAGCTTTACTATGCAAGAAAAAGAGAAAATGAAAAGAATGGGGTTAAGAGAAGACCCAGAAGGGGAATGGCGACTTCCAGAGGATAATAGAACTGTACTGCCTAAATCCATAGCTATGGATATTATGAGGAGAATACATAGCAAAACACATTGGGGGGCACAAGCATTGGTATATCAATTTGCCACCAAACATATGTGTATTGGGGCAGATAACTTGGCAAAGCAGGTAGTGAGGGGGTGCATTACCTGCCTAAAGGTAAATAGGGCCAATTTAAGAAAAACCTTAATGGGGAGACGACCTACAGCATACCGGCCATTTGCTAACATCCAACTAGACTTTACTGAGTTACCAAAGACTGGGAAGTATAAATATCTATTGGTAATAGTAGATCACCTAACCCATTATGTAGAGGCATTCCCTACGGCAAAAGCAACAGCACAAACAGTAATCAAGACCCTATTAGAGCAGATTATTCCCAAATATGGGGTCACGGAAACCATTGACTCGGACAGAGGCCCTCACTTTACATCCAAAATAATTAAAGAAACCATGGCAATAATGGGAATACAATGGGATTATCACACCCCCTGGCACCCCCAAAGTTCAAGAAGAGTAAAAAGAATAAATGGAAAAATTAAAAAACAATTGACCAAACTTGTGATTGAGACCAAACTGTCATGGGTAAAATGCCTACCATTAGCATTGCTAATATCCGGACACAACCTAAATCGGATATGGGAATATCTCCATTTGAAATGTTGTATAGAATGCCCTACAATATAGAGGAACCGCAAGATCATCCAAAGTTGAGGGATCAAAATATGAATGTATACATTACCAGCCTAATGAAATATAGGGAAAATCTATAGAATAAGAGAAAGTTAGCTCAGAGACCCCCACTAGATTTGAAACTGCACCAGGTGCAACCAGGAGATTAAGTAATGATAAAGTCCTAGAAAGAAGCAACCTTGGCCCCACAATGGGAGGGCCCTTACCTTGTATTGCTTACTACAGATACTGCAGTCAGAACAGCAGAAAAGAAAGGGACCCATGCTAGCAGAATTAAAGGGCCAGTGAGCAAACTGACTCCTAAGTAGCAGGTAACAAGCAATCCTGGAGACCTGAAGTTACAGATCCAGAGGAGAGATCATCAATGAATGGACACCGTGTAAAATATGCACCAGAACCACACTACACGGAGGAAAGATTAATTTGTAACTCTGATGTTAAGATAAAGTGTAGAGACCCAGAGTGCAATTGTTATCCCTTTGTTTGTTATATTTGTAAAATCTGCGGGGACAGGTGGTGGAGTCATTGTAGGCGAGGAACCCCTCCTAGAGGAATTTGCAGCCCCTGTTGGGTACTGCAGCGGAACATAACTGATTGGATTCTAGAATATAAAGTTAAATATGAGGGATTAGTAGGAGAATCAGAAGAGTGGTGGAGGATTTTTGCATTAGGGATTAAACCAAAATGTTATTGTTATCACCCTAATGAACCCATCCCATTCATAGCTGAAATTGTTGACTGCACCTGCCGCACACGCCTAAAGGGAATCCGGTGTGATACACCCCCGGTTAAGTATCAGAACTGAGATTCCTATGTCAATAGGCAACAGAGTCGCCCCCGGGGACCTCCTAAAGAATATCCCTGCTGCCGAGAAGATGGTACCCCCTGTGGCTCGAGGCAACCGAGTCGACAGGAAAGGCAGAGGGGTAAAAAGCTGTGGAGGAAAGAAACCCCAGGGGTGGGACAACAAAACAATATTTGAGGAATTGCCTCAGGAATAGGAATAAGAGCAAGGACCCTGGGCAGAGAGACAGGTTGCAGTCTATAAAATAGAACAATCCTCAGATATACTCCCATTCCTATGCCCCCAATGATGCTCACCACGTGACCCAGCCGATTACTTTTCTTTTGCTGATGTTATACTTGAGAGGGATTAATGCCTTAGACAATCTACCACACCAACCCTTTAAATGGTCACTATGGCGATGGGATGACAATGAGATTTTGCAAACTGTAACTACTGTAAGAGCACCCAGTTTCAGAGTAAAATTGCGTGATCTGACCAACATAAATCATTGTAAAAAGTACTGAACCTAACGGAATTTTACATGTGCCCAAGCTCAAATCACAGTAAAGGATATTGTAATTATCCTAGAGAATATTTTTGTAGATATTAGGGCTGTGAAACAATCGCCTCTGACTAGACACCCAGGGGAGGGCATGATAAATATTTGCAAGCAGACTTTAGACCATGTATATTTAATAAACTGATTACTATAGTGAAAAGCCAGCTAGAAGCGGCACATCTTATGCTTCTTAGGACTAAGTATGATCAGATACCTAAAGAAGAAAATTTAAAAACTTTAGAGTTAGCTAGACAAGAACTGCAAAGATACAGTGAACAAAAATAAGTAAGAACAAGAGAAATGGGGGAATTGTGATAAACATTAACTATTTTTTGTTCACTGAAGATCAAATAACTCAAGATAACAAGAAGTTACTATGTCACTATCTAAGCTGATAGGCAAACAGACCCTTGCTCATTCCTTCTCTACTTGCTTAATCAGCTTTAAGTTTCAGGAATTCCAGCTTACAACTACAGCCTTCATCTCTGCGACCACCGAGGGACAGAAAGAGACCCTCCCAGCAACACGTCACACATACATCATCGGAGGAAAGAAGCAAGATAAAAGCAAGACTGAAAAACCTGCCAAGGCACGGCAGTTAGTGGAGCGAGACTCCCCTGCCGTCCAGCGCTGTATTTACCTTTGCTTTGCCTGCTGTAATGTAATAAATTCCTATTGGAACTTTTCTTCGTGTTCATAGTCTATTACAATAATAATAGTAAAACAGAACCAAGAACCCCGAGGGGCAAACAATGGAAACTCGGGGCTGATGGCTGGAAACGGTGGATTGTCCTTGGCAGGCAGGGGGGTGCCCTGGCAGGCGAAGTGAGCAGTGCCGGAGAATCCGCAGCGGCTGGACCCGGGCTGACCCAAAATCCAGCAGGGCAGCGAAGAAACTCCGAATTTCTGGGCGCTCCAACAGATGATAGAATTCTCAGGACCGAACCCCTCCATTAACCGTGGAATCCACGCAGGCACCAGTCGCTCGACCGTCCTCCTCCCGGAAAAACCGAGAGCCGGAAAAAAAAACCAACCCCCACCCTCCGCTCCCGGGAGCCTTTTTCCTCCCCCAAAACTAAGTGATCAACTTCCTTTGGCTGGGTTGAGCACCCTTTAACTATCAGTATTTAGTCTCCTAGCAACTTATGGGGGGGGGGGGAAAAATTCCACAGGAAAACTTAACCCCCAACATTGCCTTATTTGCTTCCAGCAGTATGTCCAAATTACACCCACAGTTTTTACCAGATGAGTCTGGGTGATGCAGCCCTTACACTGATGGACAAAAAGGGAGGCAGGATCGAGACTACAGAGCCTCTGGTTCTACTTCCATTTCATTGCCTTTTTTATCTTACTGACTTCTTCAAACGTCAGCATCTGATTTTGAAATGTGGTCCAAGGCCGTCTCTTATCCCAAACCCTCCAGTGGTGTGTGGTAATATTTACACTGCTTTTACCTCATGTAGCAGCCCAGATTTTACTGATATATCTCAGTTTCCTGTTACCCACATCCAGTAATCAAAATCTGGAAAAATTTGGATAAAATTTACTTTGGTTTTAATCTAAAGGGCACCTCTTGGTGTCCTCACAGATTTTGATATATTTCCATCTGTGATAAGGCATAGGTATTCAGGCTAGTGAGATGTTGGATTTGATTGGTAGCATAATCCATTGGGCATGGAAAAAATTCACTGCTCCCAAGAAACTGGTAATTTCTAGTGTATTTCTGTTTCTTTGAGGAATAAGTTGTGGTCAGGAGGGAAGAGTAGAGATGTGAGAACAAATAATGCTCTTGAATGGCTGTTTCAAAGCAAAAAGCCTCCGTTGGGTGGGATGAGGGAGGACAGGCTGTTCCCTGGCCAGACTTGCTGCATGCTCATGTGTGACACTATTTAAGTTGCACCAAGTTTTGTTACATTCGTGCGTCCTTCAGTCACCAGAGGATAAAAGCTCTTGCCTACAAGGCCTACCAGATGCAAGGAAAATGCTTTGGGATTTTGGAATAAGAAATGGATGAAAGCCCAAATGACTATTTCTCATTGCAGTGCTAAGGAATTTTAATAAAATTTGATTTAAGAGGCAGGGATCAGGTATGGTGCTGTGTAAAAACACCAATTAACAGAAGAACAAAAAGCAGTCATACAGCTTGAGATTGTTAAAAACTCCTGCTAGAAATATTTGGTGAAGAATTTCAGAGGTATAAGTTGCCACGAAGCCTAAAATTCTCTTCTTGATTCTTCTGGTAGCTTTCTGTTTTTATAGCCATGGGGAAAAAAAAAAAAAAAAAAAAAAAAAAAAAAAAAAAAAAAAAAAAAAAAAAAAAAAAAAAGATTATTGTATCTGGTTTTTAACAATCTATCCAGGGTGCAGAAAAAAGCCCTTCTTACGCTTTGCCTTTCAATTCTCCAATAATAAATTAACTATCACAGTTAAAGATGCAGTTGTTGCTCTTTTATGTCTCCAGACTAATGCATCATGACACCTCATTTACATGAAGTGTGGATGGCTCCTCCTGCCCTCTCTCTTCTAGGTGAAAGCCTGTGAACAAATCAAGGGAATGCTCACCTACTGCCTAGGCTGGATCTGCCCCATTTCTACAGCAGCAGCCATGCCTGGGGTCCCCAGCTGTCCCCTGCACTAGTGGCAGGGAGGACACAGGGCACCCATCCTCACACTGTTGTCAGACCTCTCAGCAACATCTCTGAAGGGACAATGCTTCTATTTATGCTCCTGTGTACCCGCTGTCCTTAACAATTTTAAAAAAATAATAAGAAGACGGAAATTGCAAAGCCAGTGGACCAAAACACTGTGGTGTGCAGGCAGCAGTCGGTGTGTCCATGCTCCTGCCATAGATGCTGTGTGAGAAAGTGGGAGAATACAACCCATGACTATAGTGAGAGTAATGAAATGTTTCGTGACTGAGGCTGCCTGGCCCCGTATCTGCAATAATCAAATCCTGGTAAGGCAATTTAGCAAGCTGTGGGGTTTTTTTCTTCCCCCAAGAGAAAACGGTTGTTCTTTTATTCCATCATCTGGGCTGTACATTCCACCCACTCCCCTCTGTCTGCTCGGCCTTGGCTGGGCTCTACCCACCAAGTCTGGACTGTCTCTGAAGCCATCCTGGCCCTCATGGCTGCCTGAGCCCAAGCCCCTGAGCAGAACTGCTCAGTCTGGACACTCCCAGACTTAGGCAGTGTTCCTCAGCCCACCTCCACGAAAACATGATTGTTGTCATTAAGTACATCCTGTGATACCCTCATCATGCCCTGACTGAACCTCACAGCTCCTGCTGGAGCTACACCCGGTACCCAGCTGTGGAGGCACTGCTATGTGCCAGCTCCCACTGCTGATGAGTGGTCTGTGGAGGGCTTGAGATCATTGTCACTCCCTGAGAGTCACACATGAAATAAAGGTAACGTGTCTGCTTTCTTTCCCTGCCACTCCCTGCAGGGCTCATTTTGCAAACTGCAGCTACTGAGAATGAGAAGCCAGCTAGAGCAGCATCACTCCAGTTGTGGAACCGGGATGCTGCAACAGAAACCTGCAGGAGGAGGACAAACACGCTGAACTCCCAAAGCACCATGTTTTGATGGACTTACTCTTCCATTTGTGAGACAATGGACTGAGGAGTCAGTCGCACTGATGCTGCATGGATCTGGTGACAATGCTGTGTCTGCTGCCAGCACCACCAGAACTCATGTGGCCACGTCCTGCTGGGGCAGGTGATGGCTGTCACCCTGCAGCTCCTTGGCTGTGTCTCTCCCAGGCTCAGGACCAGGTGAGTAGCCAGTGGCCCTGGTCATTGGGTCAGCATACAAATCCCCTCCTGCCCCATCCCACCACTGCCACCTCCTTTGTTGTTTGGTCCTTTAGGAATCTTAATGAGACCCACAATATTTAATGGGTTTGCTAGTGATGTCATTTTAAGTGACATAGCTGTGATAAATTGCTTCCACATGTCATTGAATTCTGTTTCTAAATTTTTATGTATTTTTGATAGGCCAATTTATCCCTGTTGCAGCTCCAGCCCGTGCGGTCAATGGCATTCCACTGGGGGTGAATTTTGTCTGCTATTTGCAGTGTGTGCTTTTAAGCAGTGATTGGTGTGACAGTGTGATCTGTACATGTCTCTCCATATTTATTCTTTTGCCTATAAGTTTGATTTATACTAGCTTCAAAAAACCAAAAAAGCTCATAGATTTTAATGCGAATGACTTTAAATAACTGATTAACGATTACTATTAGTATGGCTATAATGGAACGGGGGTTACCACAGTTATGGGTTTGGCTGAGCAATTGCAGGTAAAGCTGCTGTGTGCCCCTCTCCAACTCTAAACTTTTTCTGAGGTTTCCTTTATAATTGGACAGTGCCCTCTGGGTTCAATCTGACTTGATGTGTCTGACATGAGGTTCACAGTGGAGCCACCTGCGAGGGGATGTTTGATGCTTGCTGGCAGCGTGCGGGTACCACTGGGAGCCCGGGGTGCTCTGCACCAGCCTGGTCCTGCTGGGGACAGCCAACTCCACACCCCCACCCCCACCCCGCAGTGGGCACTAGCAGTGTTCAAGTGCTCTGCTTGAATTCGTGTTGTAGTCATCAGATTTGTTTTCATGTATTCTAAGAGCTTAAAACAGCATCTGTGCAAGGTGGCATCCCTTTGGGCTCGTGTCTCATGAGGAGCCCCCAAAGCTCTGTTTGTAAAGCTGACTCTCTGTGTGTGGCTTCGTGGCTGCAGTGAGTTTTCTCCTGCCCCTCTGGGTGCTGATTCTGCCTCAATCCTGATTTATTCAGTACCACAGAAATCTCCTGGAGATTTTTGAAGGAATGCAGTGCCAAGTTAACCTCCTCTGCTTGGCTTTGTGTTTCTTCTCTCCTCCTGGACCAGTAATAGCAGAGTCTGGTGGCCAGGAACACCTACAAGCAGCAAAGCTCTGCTGTTGTGTGTCTGTGTGTCCTTGGGATGGCACAGGGATGGGCGCCTTGCTGCTGAGCCCTCATGGAGAGTGGCACAAACTCACCCAAACCTGCCCCGAGGTGCCAATCAGGATCATTCAAGCAGCAAACTCCCTCCCAACAGAGCAGCCACTACACAGTTAGGATTTTCCTGGACTGAGACCTCTGAGATGTTTATTTCAGCACTTTCCTGCTTGAGTTACCACCTGTGGTACCAAATAGGAGGAAGGATGGCTATGTCAATGAGATGTTCATGTCCTGCAAAAAGAAGGAAATTGCAAGCCAGGAAATGTGTGTGTGTTTTCCTGAAAGTTTAAGTCCTGAATGTGTTTGTTTTGATGTGTTTGCAGAAGGGGAACCAGAAGCAGCAGCAGAGGGGTTCAATTTTCTCCAAAGTAATGCAGTGAAGCCAATCAGCTATGAGCACCCTGGCTATTTAGTCATCAGATTTGTTCCTGTCAAAGTCCTAGGAAGGGAATAATATGGGTATTTTTTTCTTTTTTCTTTAATAAGATGGCAGTGCTTCAAAAGTAGTAGAGGATAAGGCAAAGTCTGGGAATACAAAGCTTTTTTACTGTTGTGACTATTAATCACAGCTCAAGCAGACCTGCCTGAGAATCACTCTTGTTATTTTGTCTGCTTTCCTCTTGTTTATGTTCCCTGAGAAGAGTTTAATTAAAAACTGTTGCATCTCATTTCGCTCACAAGGGTTGAGGTACTGTATCGCTGGCACCTGTCTGCAGCCAAAATTATACAACACATCATGGAAGGGGTTGAATATTTGCTACTGTTTTTGATCTTCTTCAAAATATCATTTTCACTTTGTGTAGCTAGAGAATAGTTGGCCTCCTGCCATTCCCATTCACTTCTCACCCTTGAACAATGAGAATAAAATCTGCCTGCAGTAATGTTCAGTTTATGTTGGGGAATTTTTCCAATACAGAAAGGAAAATAAAGAAGCTTTATGAAATAGCAATACCATTCTCAGATAAACAGATATTTTTGCTGTTAACTTCATATTCAAGAGGTAGCATGGAGGTCAAATCTAGATGAACTCATAGCAGAACTGTGGAACTGTGCGTCCATTCATTTGGCCTTTTGGGTTTTTGGAGAGTTTTTTGAAAATACACTTAACTCATGCAGATTTTACCTTCCTGTGTGAAAAATGGGCAGGTTTATTACAGATGTAATGGTGCATCTCTGGTGTTTCAATGAACGTGGGTTCCTTGAGGCTGAAGGATGCCACCTCCCCGCAAGCAGCACAGGAACAGGGAATGTGTGCTGGGCAAGGTAAATATCAGCTGGGAGTATCAGTGGTTGTGTTTGTCACCAGTCTCAGTGGTGCTCAGGGAACCTTGATGTTCAGTTCTGCTCTTTCCAGCCCTGGGACCCTTTCCTGGTTCCCTGCCTGCCCTGGCATCAATGTTGTGCCAGCCAAGCAGAGTGGTTCCATGGAAATGGGGATGCCAAGCAGGTTTCTCATGAGCACTATGGCTGTATGAAACAAACACATTTGCTAGCATGACTCTGCAACCAAACATCAACTCAACTACTTTTTATTATTAATTTCAAGCTCCAGCTGCTGCCTTGAAGCATTTTGTTTTGTCATTCTGAGAGTTGCTGCTCAGAAAAAAAGGGAAAGAAGAATGAAAGCAAGGCCCCTAAAACTCACTGGTGACATAAAGTCTAGCAAGGATGGCTACCTGTGACTAATAAACCATCAGGGTGGCTCATCTGTCAGCTATAAAAGCATCATTCCTAGAAGTTTACTAAAGCTTTTTAAGGTCTAAGCTGAGTTTACTGCTTGTGACAGCAGCAGGGGGATGGCAGTGTGTGGTGATGGCAGTGTGTGGCCAAACGTCTGTCACCCACAGGATAGGGTCTCCTTCAGTCCTGGCCACAGAGGACAGTCAATACCTGGGTATGTAACTTTGGCCAGAGTGTAGTATTTCCCCACGAGACTAGACAACCGCCGATGGCAAAAGTAAAAGAGTCTGCTCTCTGGCTTCAGGTGGGATTTTACAGCTTTTATTCTCAAGTCCTGCCCTGCTTTGCTGGAGACTTTTCCCGATGACTCGCGGATGCCAGAGAGACCTCCCCCCTCCCGTGTCCTGGCTTTTTCCCCAGGGGGCAGGGCCCAGAGGCACCACCCAATAAGGGAGAAGTGGGAGGGGAAGAGTTAGGTTACATTTCAGTGTGGGGGATGGGCACTGCTGGGCAAGGACAGATATATGGAAAAAACATTACAAATCCGATGAAATATAAACCCAATTAATGCATTACAACACCAGAGGAAACCAAAAACTCCAACAGTCTGGGGGATTGCCCAAGAGGGGCTTAAGAGTGGGGCCTGCTTTGAGAGGGTCCCTGTGCCTGCTTTCACACAGCATGTCTTGTTAGTCTTTTATTCTTGCAAAGCTTTGTTCAATCCTCTACACAGCTTTGGTGTCACAGTGGAGATTAGTTACCTGTTGGGGATGTGGGGAGGGCAGGGGGCAGCCCTGCACTGCTCCTGCCCACTGGAGGACATGTAGCTCTAACCCTGCCTGTCTCTGCCAGCACGGACCTTTTCCTCTCCAGCTGGGCTCTGCCTGGCCAAAGCAGGACAGCTGTGGAACAACTCCATGAAAGATGGGGTGAGTACATGGGGAGCACAAGGCCTCCAAGGGCTCCCACTGAGCCCAGGAGCTGCTGAGGTTGGTCCACCTGGAGTAAACCCATGCTGAGGGTTTCATGAGCAGCACATGGCTATTTGTCACCAGCAGATACTTGCTCCATTTCTCCTGCAATGTCTCAGTCACCTTCTCCAATCTCCCTTCCAGCAACTTTCCCTTTGCCCTTAACTAATCCATCATTTGGAAGCAGCCCGTGGTGTATTTGGTGTTTTAGACTGCCAACCTTCAGGCTTTGCTCCCACCATGGCTCCCAGGTCACATTGATCCCTTTTCTCTTCGGAGACTGCCAACATGTTCTGGTTTAGAAACAGCTTCATATAAAACTGGAAGGATGTCCCAAATCCAGATCGAGCTTAACATCCACTGTCAATCCCCCACGTACTCAGCCTCTTCCCTCCTGCAAGTTTTAAGCCATTCTTTTCACTCTGCTGCTTTGTGGGGCTAATGAATTTGCTGCTGCTATTCCCTTTGAGGAGGGGACGGGAACAGTCACACAATTGCTGTGAAAGGCTTAGAAATACATGTAAGTGGTTTGGGTTTCTCTGTGAAATCTGAATTCAAATCCCCACTCTCAGTAAAAACGAAAAAAAAATAAAAGGGAGGAACACCAACACAAGAGCAACAACTTAAAGAAATGTTCATAGGGAGTCTGAGGTTTTGCTGCCTTTATCTCTAGACAGGAGTGTTGTGGTATTGCCTACAGAGCCTTTCTTCTCTGTATTAGGCGAGCGAGGAGATTTCATTTCGTACATCATTTACAATGGAGTGCATCAAGAGCAGAGTTGGTGCATATTAACAGGGATGTGGAGAAAGAGTTGGGTTCTTTGAAAGTTTCAAAGCATCTCCACCAAGGAGGGGAGCCCAGGCTGCTGATTCCCTCTCACTCTGTTGTAGAAACTGTGCAAACCAAAAGCCCATGAAATGGAAGGAGGGGAGAACAAAGGCACTGAAGGCCTGTAATGTACCAGCATCAGTGGGAGCTGGAGTAGCACAGGGATGCTGGAACAGATGGCCCCTAAGCCCAGAGAGACTCTACTATCTCTTCTTGCTCTCCTAACTGCAGTGAGTGCAGGGTCCTTGCAGTGCCTGGAAAGGGTGGTCATGAGTTGAGAAAACATGGGGAAGACATTGTCTTTCTTCCTGTCCAGCCCATCTGACCTGCAGCTGCCCATAACCAAGCTTTCTTCATTACCGCACACTGCACTTTGAGCCAGGTCTTCAGATCACTACAGAATGGCCACCCCATGTATTAATGACAAAATCTTGTAGACTTGGGCTAGGAATCAATGCTCTTCTTTGTTCATTATATTTGGATTGGTTTTGATTTCCTCCTGGAATTTTCATCCATAAGATATACTTGAGAAAATTGTAGCTCGTGATGAGCTGTAAAACTACATCTAGGGATGCTGATGTTGTCTCATCACAGGACTCAAGGTGCTGGAGCTTTCTGAAAAACAGCAGGCAACACAAAACATGCTATAAAGACTATGGAACTGTCAGTGGAATGGCAACGTCTTCTCCCTTCCCTGTTCCCATGCTGTTTGCTCCTTGGGCAGGAACCGCACAGGCCACCCTGCAAGAGGGAACAGGAGAATCCCGAATGCCTTGTGACATCCATGCCAACACCTTGCCACCTTCCTCATGGCTGGAGACAGCCATTGGCCAGGTGAGCAGGGGACCTTGGGCCTTTGTGTGTGGAAAAATCCTCTCTGCCTGCTGTCCCTTGCCTTTTCTACAGAAGGCCACCTAAGTGGTCTTGAATTTTGTCTAGAAGAGTCTGGCAGAGAGCCTTAGGAATAACTCCAGTATCAAAGGGCATCTTCCAGGACTGTTGCACTGGGAACACAATGATTACCTTATCTGCCTGATGCTGCTCTTCCACATACACATTTGTAGGTCAAGGGATTGGAAGAGATTTAAATAGGAGTTCCCATGGCTCCTGAAATTAATACAAAGTCTTATTTGGCAGACATTAATATAAAACCTTTCCTGGCTGTTATAAAATTCACCACATTCCATTCTGGTGGATCACCTTAGCACTATGATCTGAGGGGTGCCAGAAACAGCAGCAAAAATACCCACCACATTTGGGAATGCCTACCTGGACTCAAGCACTTTCGGGTTTGTTCAGTAATTAATGTGGAACAGAGAGGTTTCCCTGGATTTACAACATTTATTTTCAATTAAACTGTTGACTGGTACTTGTTCACAGTCTGTTTCCAGAACTGGTGATGGATTTAAGTCACTCAGGAGACATTCATCTTGCTCCAGGTGACATCTTCAAGGTTACAGGAGAAAAAAACCCAACCATGTCAGGCTTCTGTCCACTGCAATTTTTGCCCTGTTAGTTAGGAAATTAAAACTTTTCCCATCCTTCCCCCCATGACTGTGCTCAAAACTCTGCAATGTAATTTCTCTTACTCTTCACCTCTTCTCCTTTATATTGGCTACTTTGCACCAAAAGCCCCACAATTACATGCACTTTGACACTTGCATTTCAAAATGCCTGATTGTGGAGTTCTGCCAATACCAGTAATTGATCTGGTGCCACAGACCAACTTAATTATTCAAGGTCAGTCTCTCTCTGTCTCTTCTTGTCCAGGGAGCAGCAGCTATGGGGAATAAAACTTGAACAGTCTTTAAATTTTAATCATAAACTTTAGTAAGTCAATTTTGTTTTGCTGTATGTGGGGTTTTCTCTATTGCACTTCTTGCAACTTTTGCAGCTTCCCTGCTCAGAGCACAGCTTTCCTGCTCAGTACTACATTGGGCTTTTGTAAAGCACAGCATTTTACACTGCTATTTAAAATGCATAAGTTGTGTGATCTAAGCAATTTCCAGTTAACTTTTGAGCTCCTGTAAAACATATCCCTGAAGGCATTTCAGTTGAGCAACTAAGAAGGTGAGGGTATTAGAGGTTGTGAAATGGCTTGTCTGCTAATTCTTTCTATGTGCATCTCTTCAGATAAACCTCCTGTGACTTCTTGCTACAAGCAGAACATTAGTTAAATATCTTCTTGGTAATGGAGTGTCCTGGACATGATCCTATATTATACTAAGGGCTCTTCACGATATCTGCAGGGGAATAGCAGAGGTGTCCCTGAAAGCACATGAGGTGCAGGCAACTTCAGTGAGCAGTTCTGGGCTGGCTCAAAGCCGCCTGTCCAGCCTGTGGGGCACCAAGGCAGGCTGGAGGCTCATGGGGCTGCACTGCCTGAGGCTGGCTCAGGGAGGGGTAAAGAGATACATTTACAGCAGCCTTGAGCATGCCCTGTACTTCATCTGCCCCATGCTATGGGCAAAGAAATCTTTGGACCCCTCAGTCCATCCCTGAAGCAACTTGGATAACTGACAGAGCCTAAGGAGTTATAATTTTAATAATAAGTCATCAAAATAATGAGCCTGTATTTCAGAATAGTAATTATAAAACAAGAAATGCTGAAAATGGCTTATAAAATTCTTATTATTAATAATAATGATAAAAATACTAACATGGAAGGGGGGGCAATATTGCAAGGATACAAGAGGTACAGTTACTTTTGTCTGCTGGGATCAGACAAAGGGAAGGAGAGTTGTGGGAAAGCAAGGAAACTGGGCTTGTTGCATGGGGTTCCAGTCATACTGCTGATGGGAAATGAAGCCTCCTGCAGTCCCTGCCACAGCTCCTGTGCTGGGGAGAGCACCTGGGGACTGTGACCACAAGGGGGATGCCAGAGCTGCCTGGGCAGAGCTCTGCAGAGGTGAGGGGGCAGTGAGGGCACCTGGCCCAAAGGCAGGGTGCCGGGGACACCCAGCCTGCCCACAGCCACGGGTGTGCCAGCTGACAAGGCTGAGGGCTGGCACTTCTTACATATATTTTGGGGGGAAATAAAGCCTGGCAATCACTGTTAATTTTCAAACTTAGCATGATTATGGTATCTCAGTTTTCCAGCACCCAGCCATTAGAGAAAAGCACAATGCAAGTCAATTATTGATAATGTCTCTTTCCTGGCAGATAAAATGGTTCATTCTTGCAGCGGGCCGGGCTGCCCGGCGAGGGAAGCGCCCTACCCTTGATGGTGTGAGATGAATAGCGGCGCGGAGCCGCCATCTTCCGAGGCACTTGCTGTCTTTGTGGTGGATTTAAAGCAGCATTGTTTGAAGCTTTGCCTCTATAGCTATGGTATGCTGTCCTCCTTTGTAATGAAAATGTCTCCTTTTTAATAATTTTTAATTTCAAAGCCTTCAGGGGTTGGCTTCCTCAAGGCTACCTCTCTGTCTGTGAGGAACAGGGTGTCTGGCTCTTCTCTTCCTTGCCAACCCAATGACCAAGGCTAGTTGGCTCTCACCTTCCATAGTGTTATAGAGGATACATAGCCAATTTAATATAAAGTAATTTTATTTCGCCATTTAAAAACAATCTGAGACAGCCACAATGAAAGAGACAACCTTGATCCTGAGTTATCGAAGTTGGGTGAACGCAGGGACGGCCACAAATGAACCTATCTTCCCCATTCACGATCTCTTAGGTTCAGGGAGCAGTTTTTATACAGTTTTTCTTCCCTGAGGAAATTTTTATTGTTAGTTTATGTCTGCTGCACATATTCATGAATTTTCTTTCTCTTGCTGCTTGGTTTTGAATGCTTTTCCCAGCAGAATTGAGGGCTTGAATTGGGTTCTGAGAAATTGGCATTGGGATGCTGATACACAACATCTCTGGGTTTCCCACTTCTAGATCTACATTATGTGTTGATCACCGGAGAAGGCAGCGGACTCTCCCTTGATGGATGAGGCATCTCCTGTTTGGCCAGTCCTTTTCTGTTGTTAATTTGGACTTTGCCCTGCAATTGTCTGGAATCTTTACAGTTGCAAATTAGTTTCGGTGGCCAGAAATGTCCCCATAGTTTTGGGAAATTTTAGCTTGTAACACAGTTTTTAGGTTATAGCATATAACACACTTGAAACAAGAATTTATTTCAAAACCTATACTACTCATGTTAGGAAAATTAATCCACGAACACCAGAGGTTTATGTCCAAAAAGGAGACAGAGGAGTCCTTTTACTTTATTCGAATAAAGGGAGAGGCCATGGGGCATTTCCCCTGGGGTCTCTCAGTTTTTTGGAGGACACAGCCTCCTTTTTATCCTAAATTCCTGGCCGCATTTCTCTCTCTTTCCCCATTGGCTGAGGTACTTGAGAGGTACAGACTTCCCAAAATGCCTAAGATTCCCCTTTTAATGTATAACCCCCCCCCTAATTTTTAATTTTTATGGGATTTATGGGTTTTTCCCCATTGTTGCTTTCATCTTTCAATACTCAATTTCATTTACAAACAAACCTACAGTTTGTTTGTAAAGGCAAGTATCTTCTTTCCCATTCATCAATCAATAGAATCCTTCCCATTGTTTCTCTTATCTCTCAGTGCTAGTTTTATGTACCAGCAGACGCAGGGCTTGTTTGTAAAGACAAATCTTGTCATTCCTCTCAATCCCTGCTCTTTTATTTTTAATAATTGTCTTTACAAACTTTAGTTATCGTTGACTTAATGTTCTGTTCTTGGGTCTTTTTTGGTTTTTCAATTATTTGCAGTGACATGAGTTTCTGTCCTTTTGTAGCCATCTCTGGATCAGTAGGCATGGCTACTACTTGCATCCCTTTGATCACGTGTTGAATAAGTTGTACTAAGCAAGGGATCATGCATGGTAAAAAGATAAGAGTTGCTACCACACATAAGAGGAAGAAAAGCATTTGTTTAACCCATAGTCCACCAGGTAAGTACGAAAACATGTCCCATCTCCATCCTTTCCATGTTTGGACTGGTACATGAGCTAACTTTCTTATTTCTTTTGTTAATTGTTTCACCACTTTTTAATCTATTTGCAAACAGCAGTTTGAGTCATTTTATTTGCCACACACTCCTCCTTCTGCTAATAAATAATCTAATACTATCCGATGTTGGAATATTGCATTTCTCATCTGAGTAGATTGATCAGCAAGAAGGTCAAGAGCTGTAGCTGTCTGGTTCATTATTACTTCAAAGACAGCTTGTAACTTAATTATCCGATTTAAATTATAAATGGGTTCTCTGGCACTTGATATTAATTCATTAGGATTCCATGTGGCTGGTCCATAGTGTTGTATGATTCGTTCAGGTGACTATTCATCCTTTCCCCACTTTTGGGTGCTCCCTCCCACCAGGGATGTATCAATTGACCGCTTTTCTCTAATTAGATCATCATAAACTTTGATTCCTAATTGATTTCCCTGAACTTGTACTAAAAAGAACAATGGTTTAATATACCCTACTGTGATATGTGACCCAAAGTTAATTCGTGTTAGGTATTGTAATATGTAATATAAAGTTAATTTGCATTAGATATTGTAATATGTAATATAAAGATAATTCGCGTTCGGTCGGAATTAAGCTCTGTAAAAACCTAAAGTGTATTTGGGGTTAAAAAAATGGAACTGTAAGAGGGGGACAGGAGGGTTGAAAGACAAGGAGGGCCCCTGCCAGGAAAAGCCTCAGGACAACCGTTAACTCAGAAAATGGGAGAGATGGTGAGATAGACCATGTCTCCTCCGGAGATGGACCTGCTAACAACCGAGTGATTAAGAGAAGATTGATATGTTATCTGTTCTGGCCCGATTTAACATTTCCAAACCTTCTCCAGACCCGGCAATCATGGCATTGTTCTACTCCGAGAACCTATTCAACCGACCGGGGACCTGAACATGAATACCTAATGAAGCTACCACGAAGCAAGAGCACTACGGTCACCGTCCACTCTCAGCAAAAGACTGTATAAAAATCAGCGGCTCTGGGCACACTTTGTGAACAGAGTGGATACGGAGCGATAGAGGCCGTTTCTGCGTTCACCCAGCACCGAAACCCAGGGTTCGACGCTGTTCCTTTTAATTGTGGCTGTTAGAGACTGAATTTAAGTCTCGAAATCAAAATCTAAATTTTGATTTACGGAATTGGGTTTGTTCATTTATTACACTACTGTTAGGAAAATTAATCCACAAACACCAGAGGTTTATGTCCAAAAAGGAGACAGAGGAGTCCTTTTACTCTATTCGAATAAAGGGAGAGGCCATGGGGCATTTCCCCTGGGGTCTCTCAAATTTTTGGAGGACGCAGCCTCCTTTTTATCCTAATTTCCCGGCCGCATTTCCCTCTCTCTTCCCCCATTGGCTGAGGTACTTGAGAGGTACAGACTTCCCAAAATGCCTAAGATTCCCCTTTTAATGTATAACCCCCCTAATTTTTAATTTTTATGGGATTCATGGGTTTTTCCCCATTGTTGCTTTCATCTTTCAATATTCAGTTTCATTCATATTAAATATTAAATTTAATTCATATTAAAGGCAAGTATCTTCTTTTCCATTCATCAATCAGTAGAATCCTTCCCATTGTTTCTCTTATCTCTCAGTGCTAGTTTTATGTACCAGCAGACGCAGGGCTTGTTTGTAAAGACAAATCTTGTCATTCCTCTCAGCAGCGAGCAGCAGGAGCATCCTCTGCATCCTCCTCTGCAGAAACCTGCCTGAGAAACATCAGCTGCTTTGTGGGAGGTGGTGGGGACACCCCTTCCCATTGCTGACACATTTCCTGCTAATCACTCCCCAGCTAATGGTGGGGATTGCTCTGAGAAAACCTTCCAGGATGTTTTCTTTACAGGTCCGAAGTTGGCTACTGCTTAAACATATGTTCCTTTTTCCCTGTATCTGACTTTGTCTTGGTTTTAAAAGACAGGTGTCTGCTAAGGAGAGGCAGGCCTCTCTAGGAATGAGGACTTAAATCCTTCCCTCCGTGTTATTATAATTTGGAAGATTAAAAAAACCCTTTTCAGTCAGAGCTATGGGGAAAGGAATAACAGTCCTTTACTAGTAAATATAACAGGACAGACAAACAACAACAGCAATTATAATAATAGTAAAACAGAACCAAGAACCCCGAGGGGCAAACAATGGAAACTCGGGGCTGATGGCTGGAAATGGTGGATTGTCCTTGGCAGGCAGAGGGGTGCCCTGGAAGGCGAAGTGAGCAGTGCCGGAGAACCCGCAGCGGCTGGACCCGGGCTGACCCAAAATCCAGCAGGGCAGCGAAGAAACTCCGAATTCCTGGGCGCTCCAACAGATGATAGAATTCTCAGGACCGAACCCCTCCATTAACCGTGGAATCCACGCAGGCACCAGTAGCCCGACCGTCCTCCCCGGAAAACTGAGAGCAGTGAGCCCTCCACCCTCTGCTCCCGGGAGCTTTTTTTCTCTCCCCCAAAACTAAGTGATCAACTTCCTTTGTCCGGGGTGAGCACCCTTTAACTATCAGTATTTAGTTTCCCAGCAACTTATGGGGGGGAAAAATTCTACAGGAAACTTAGCCCTCAACAGACTTGCAGAATAGCTGCTAACTAACCAAAAGACAACATGGTGAGCCAAGGCTATTAGTGAATAATAATGCCATTTGCAGGCAGCAAAGGCTGAAAGGCTTCCAGAGCAGTTAGCAGTCAGCAGTCTGCAGGCATCTCCCAGAAATGCATGAGCAGAGCTCCTGTGCATCAGCCCAGGAGCAATTATTCTTGGAAAGTATGTCTGCCTCACGCTTTAAAATCTTTTCTAGTGTCTTGCTTTAAAAAAAAAAAAAAAAAAAAAAAAAAAGTGCTGAAAGAAAGCAGAGAAGCTGGAGCAAAGGACTCTACATGCTGTGAATGAACACAGCTGCAGGTGTGGGCACCTCCTTGCACCCTCCAGCTCCATGCTGGGTGCCCCATGGCAGCAAGAACCAGCGGGGGTGAATCCAGGCTGGGCAGCCTGGAGCCTGGCCTGAAGGAGGAGGAGGTGACCCCTCTCTGGTCCTTCCCAAGAGCAGAGATACAGGCAGTATGCAAAGCTCCTCAAAGATTGCATTTTTAACTGCAATTACAATGAACTTCAGTCAAGTAAGCTTGTTTGTTGTTGGTCTTTTGGTTTTTGTTTTTTCCTTTTGGCTTTCTTGTGGTTTTCTTTTCCCCAATGTAATACATGATATAAATAAATTCGTGCTAAAACTAAAGTAATCTCGTCTGAAAAAAGAAAACCAGCATGCATATTCGTCTGGGAGATGCATATTCCAGAGGATTTTCACCCAACAAGATTACATCCAAACCAGCATGAATATTCATCTGGAAGGAGTGCATTCCAAAAGATTTGTTAGGCGCTGCGATAAAGAGAGAAACATGTCCCAACATGTAAGAGAGGGCAAGATCAACAGGAGAAGAGGACCCCTAAAAAGCCTGAGAGCATATAAAAGGGACTCTGTGATATTCGCATTTCATGAAACACAGTGAAGTGGTGCCAGAGAGCCCCTCCCTGACTCACCCAGTACTGTTCACCTGGCACAGTGCTGAAGTGATTTTTGCTTGTGGCTTTTTACGATTGTATTTTTACTATGGAATAAATTCTTTATATTAATCAAATTGGCTATCCATTTATAACAGACTGGTGCCCCGACGTGATGGCAACTTCGGGTCTGTGACTCTTCCTCTCCGATCAGGGGGTGCTCCACTATTAATTAGTGGCCTGATGGTGTGGGAGACCAGCAACGCTGTCCCATCCGAACATTGAAATTAAAGTAAAAGCCATGAGCAAAAAAGAGAAATTAGCTCGGTGCTCCCAGGGGGCCCATAGAGGATCCTGTTACAGTGTGTTAATTGAGTTTATATTGGGTTTCATTTTTATATTGGGTTTGTAATGTTTTCCCCTGTTCCCTTGGAAACTGTATCATGTGGTTTGTCCGTACTCGGCCGCGCCCATCCCCCACACTGGAATGTAACCCAACTCTGTTCCACTCCCACCTTATCCCTGATTGGGTAGTGGCTTGTCCCTACCTCTAGCCCCTTCCCCCCTGGGAAAAAGCCCTGGGACAGCTGGGGGCTCGGTCTCTCTGGCACCGGCGGGGACGGGAACAGAGCTAAGTACTGAGCTCAGGTCGGCGGGGGCAGGACCCCTAAGAATAAAGCCATGATATCCTCGCAGACAGAGAGCCTTTTGCCATCGACGGTCGTCTGGGTCTCTCAAAAGAACTACCACAGGATCCCAAGGGGGGTTCCTCAGACTGCAGTATTTTATACTTGTAATTCTACATGCACAAAGATCCTCGCAGGAAACAGGAGACCGTAAGTACCGATGGTTGAGTAGGGGTGACTGAGCATGTGAAGTGAGATGTGACGCAGTCACGAAGTGAGTGTGGACTCCTGATACCATGCATTTCCCATATCCCACAAGGGATAGGGTCGGCAAAAGGAGGAAGCGATTTTGAAGGGGCTCATTTCATAGGTAAAATACAAATTTCGTGAAAAGGGGTTCGGACATTGGTCACGGAGGGGGCTAAAAGGAAAGGCACGCTCTCAGGAAATTGAGGCACAAGTAAGCCTTTTAGCCTGAAACCAAGAGGGTCAAGGAGAAAAAGAAAGAAGTAAATAAAAGGGAGCACATTACTGGTCAGAACTCCACAGGACGTCCCCCATTGGCTGGAAGATTGGTAACTCAACTAATCAGGCAAAGTAAATACCAACTAAAATTGAAAATCAGCACACGACTGAGTAAGACACAAAGAAAATTGCAGGACAATTGTAGATCCCTTAGAGGTGTGTTTCCAGTGTCCTGCGAAGGGCCGGGAAGCTGAAGGGAGAAGTGACTGATGAAACATGATTTTAAAGAGTTAAGATTTTAGCGAAGGGTTAGAAGCAATTTATATTGATCAAGATGTAAGTTAGATTAGTAAATGGTAGGTTAATGATTATTAGATGCCTAAGCTAGAGCTAACTAATATTATGAGCTTCTTTATAGAAAAAGTGGAGTAAGTGAACTGTCATAAGAACAGATTGAAACCAGTAAGAACAATGGCCAGCACCTGGACTTTGTATCAATCAATCAATCAATCACGAAGCAGGGGACCTTGGATCATGCCAGAGGGTCACAGAGACCTGATGAAGATTCTCCTGACTTCATCCTTTGAGACCACTGACCCAATTCGAGACCACCGACCCAATTCAAGAGAAGAACTGTGCACGCGCGAAGGACTAATAGCCTCATTTTAATAGAGAGCAGGGATGGGAGGTGCTGGGGTTATGCATATGTATTGTATGTTAGATCTTGGAGAAAATAAATAGAGAGCAAAGAGCCTTGTTCAGGGCAGCCACGCCTTTTGGAGATTGTTGGAGTCCAGGACATTCCTTTGGCTGCCCTGGAGGGTCAGAGACCTGGACAGGAGGGTCTGGGACCCCGGCCCAGAGCCCAGAGGGACATTGGCTTTGATCTCAGTCCATATCTGTCGGCCAGACTGAGGCAGGACAGAAAAAACTGCTATCCCCAGGTTTAATACCTCCTCCGGGAGATGGGGGAGGGGAGAGCCCTCAGCTCTCTCAGGGTTCATCACAGACTTCGTCAAAAACCCCGAAACTAGTCCCAGGAAAGAGGAAAATTTTAATTCATCTGAGCAATCAGGAGGAACTGGACATGCTTTATTTCGAAACAGTTCCCGAGGACACACTACATTCGTCCCAAGAAGGGGGGGGGGAAAAGCCCAGCTCAAAGTCCCTTTACCCCACCATAATCACCAAGCAGCCACGCCCCGCTGCTCCTTTCCCTTCCTGTGCAGGAACTGGGTGCGCAGGGGGAGGGCGGAGAGGGGGAAGCGCCATCAGAACAACAGGTTCCGACCGAATCGGTAGCCGAGGGCGGAACTGCGACACATGTGCAGGAGGGCGATCCTAACCTATCTCGCCGGGGTGCAGAGCACTGCGGAGTGCGGTCAGAGAGCACGTCGGGCGGGGAGGGGGCAGATCGCGGGGGAAAACAGTTCGCGGATGTTATAAATGAGAGGACCAAATTCGATAAATCAAAATTTGGAATTTTATTGAGAGACAAAATAACAGTCTCGGACAGCCACAATTAAAAGGACAGCGTCGAGCCTGGGGTCGCCGCTGGGTGAACAACGATAACACACTCTGCCAGTCTGTTATCCCCAAGTTCACATTTGTGGTTTGTAGCAGTCTCTTTTTATACACTGGATCGCGGAGAGAGGCTCGAGATGTCGAAAGTCCTCCCTCTGAGGCAGCTTCATTAAACATGCAGGTTTCAGTTCTAAGAGTCTGAATGGATCAGCGGAGGAGGACAATGCTGTTAATGGTCAGGTCCAGGTGTGGTGTGGAAATGTTAATTTTAGCCGGAGACCATCTAGATACGGATCTGATACAATCATCTGGTCCTCCGGGCTATCATCCCCATTTTCCGTTGCCTTTTGTTTCTTTTCAACGATTCCTGGCAGTGACAGTCTTCTGTCCTCCTTTCTGGTAATTCCAATCAAGCTTTCCTCGTGTCCCTCCCATGCCTATTCAGGCTAGAGAAATTCTTGTATTTTATTAAGTCCCCTTCCCCCCGAGTTAGCTCACAAAATGCTATTTTAAACAAAACTTAACTTCCAACATGCTAGTTTATACAGAACTTATACAGTTGGTATTACATTTTATATCCTATTAACATGAATTAACTTTAGAACATATGTTACATTCCTTTTTAATGATTCCCAGCCGAGGCATGTTTGTGTCTCCCTCCTGGTAATTCTAATCATGTTTTGTCTCGTGTCCCCCCTTTTGTCTTTTCAGGCAAGAGAAATTCCTGTACCTTTACTGAGCTGCTTTCTTCTGAGTTAACTTATAGCATATTGGATTAAAACAAAACTTATAGGGATGGCATTACATTTTGTATCTTTTAACACGAATTAACCTTAGGACATATATCACAGCGGACGAGCGAGCCGAGCTCGCAGGCGGCTGTACTGGGGCGCGGGAAGAGCTGGGAACCGGGTCGGCGATTTGGCGCACACCGATGACGCAAGCTACAGGAAGCAACACAGTTCAAAGTACATCCGCGTCGCGGACTGCAGTGGGGGGGCCGAACCCGGAAACACCGAGCAGAACACTACAAATCCCAGAAGCCTCAGCGGAGAATCCAGGTGCAGGCGCGGCGGGGGCGGGACGAGGCTCGAAGCGCGATCCTGCTCTGGGCGGGACAGATTCTGATGACGCGGGAGAAGGGGCGAACCCTGGGCGTGAGCGGGGAGGGCACACTCCGTCAGGCGCTGCCGGGCCGGGACAGGCAGGGGCGGGACAGGCAGAGGCGGAACAGGCAGGGATGGGGCGTGGCCGAGGCGGAGAGTGTCTCCAGGGTGCCACCCCCAGGCGGCAGGCGTCACAGAGCCCGACTCCGCCCACCAGCAGCTTGGTGGTTTCTGATTCGCCTGCCCACAGTGATTCAGAAACAGCTGCTGCATTTCTGCGAATGGGCGCGCGTCCAAAACTATCTCAGATTTTACATATGTACCCAGAACTTGAAAGCATGTTGAGAACTCTGAGCCCGCAGAAACCAGCTGCTGACGTGCCATCGTCACCCAGGGGCGGAACAGTGAAACCACAAACACGGGGGGCATCAATCACACCAAGCGAGGCATCTTTCGGCAGCGAATCATCTACGTTACACTGTTTCTTTCCAGTTTCATATAAAAAATCAACTTCTTCAGAACAGCAGTTCAAACAAAAGCCGAGAGAACCTTTGCCGATGGTGAGGGACGATGGTGCTGCGGAGGAGGATCAGGACATGTCAGTTACTGATGATGACATCATCAGAATCACTGCCTCTGAGGGCATTCCTGTCCGGAAAGCAAAAGCACTTGAGTTTTCACTGCAAGCTTCATCCTTCTTGTTATCTAAGGACTTTATGAAGCAGTTTTTCCAGCAATTCACTGAAGCAGCTTCAGAATTTCAACACGATCCCATGTCTTCTTTCTCTCAGATTTTTCTTCCTAGGAAAGGTGCTGCAGAGAAATTTGATGATGCCCAACAATCCCTGGTTCCTGTTCTGCAGGAAAAGGAAAAGCAAACAAAACAGGATGAGGTGCAGCCTCAAAAACAGGTGGATCCTGGAAAGGATGAAGCAGCAGCAAAACCGCAAATACAGCAGTCAGTTCCGGAGTCGGACAAGACACAGGCTTCTGGTACACCGGAATTTCTTGCAACAGACTGGACGGACATAAGGAAATATGCATTGAAAGGGGAGACGCTTCAGATGGGTTCAAGGGGCATGGCTATGCCAGTGACTTATGATGCACAGGATGCAAATCCAAGATGGGAGTGATTAGATTGTGAAGTCAAAGATCTGATGAAAGCCGTTTGTGATAATGGATTGGGGTCTCCATACTTCAAAACAACTTTTAAAAGGGACATTTAATATATATGATTTAACACCATATGACCTCAAATCCCTTGCTTCAATGATCCTGACTCACAATTTATCATCTGGGAAGCAAAATGGAGAAAAGCTCTTAATGAGCTCAGAGTCAAATACCAGGGGGGAGCGAATGAAGGCTTCACCGTTGCTCAATTGGCCGGTGATCCACCACTTGACAATCCAGCACGTCAAGCCAGACTTTTTCCTCGAGACGTGTTGGCAGACATCAAGAATGCAGCCAGAAAGGCAATGGTGCAAATTCCACCAGCAGGAGTTACAGAAAATAGTTTCACAGATATAAAGCAAGGTCCTTCAGAATCTTTCACCTCATTCGTCGATCGTCTCACACAAGCAGTGGACAGGCAAGTCACTGATGAAACAGTGAAGTCACATTTGATTCGGTGTCTTGCATTTGCAAATGCAAATCCAGAATGCAAACGTGTCATCAGTGCAATGCCAGGTCAACCTTCTATGGCAGAAATTCTAGAGGCATGCAGTGTCACCCTGGTTTTTCTGAGTTTTTAAAAGCCTTTTGATTGTTCATAAAATGGAGTCAGACTTTTTAGCTACTGTACAATATTAGGAGCAGTTTTCACTTTTTCTCACACATGTAACATAAACAAATCCTTTGTTTTTCATTCTCTGTCCTTTGTTTGCATATTTCTAACCTGAAAACAATTGTAACTGACAGCTGGTTTGGCCATTTGGCTGAGGGGTGAAAACTCCAAAAGCCAATCTTCAGCCAGACCCACAAATGTATAAAAAGTAAGAAATAAACAGGCAGAGGCTCTCCGCCTTGTTCTCCTCCTTGGCTCAGCCTTGAGCTCTCTCGGAGGAACCCTCTGCCCTGCGAAAATCTCTTGACTCTGTGCAAACATGCCCGAGCCACCTCTCTTGCACTGAGTGACATGTTATTAGACGTTGACAGTGTAAGACGAGCAAGTCTCCAAAACAGGGCAGCGATAGACTATCTATTGCTGACCCACGGGCATGGGTGTGAGGAATTTGAGGGAATGTGCTGCATGAATTTGTCAGATCATTCCAAATCCATTCATGAGAACATCAAGCAATTGCAGGAGAGTGTGAACAAACTTGGAGATGTAACTGAGTCATGGATGGATGGTGCGTTCAATTTGTTTGACCTTTCACCATTGTGGAAGGGAATTTTAAAAACATTTGTATATATTTTAGTAGGGCTTGTAATTCTTCTCATGATCTTGCCGTGTTTGCTTCGATGCATACGGCAGGCTATGGACAGGGTTGCCAAAGAGGTGTTCTTGGTTCAAACAGGAGGGGGAGATGTTGGAGTCCAGGAGGGGGAGATGTTGGAGTCCAGGGCATTCCTTTGGCTGCCCTGGAGGGTCAGAGACCTGGACAGGGGGGTCTGGGACCCCGGCCCAGAGCCCAGAGGGACATTGGGTTTGATCTCAGTCCATGGGAAAGGCTTCCTGCACTGCGGGAAGGATTGCAAGCCACAAGAGTGTGAAAGATAGTAGTTTAGCTTATCACAGGGTAAAAAACCAGTAGGTTTGGGTTTTTGTATTGAAGTGAATGGGGGCAAGATGGAGGCTTTGGGGCGTTGTCTCCTGCTTCTTCTTTCTTCTTCCCTCACTCCATTTTCAGCAGTGACGGTGGCACAAAGTAGTTTAAAGAGATTGGGTCAAAGTAGGGATGACCTGTTTAGTATAAGTGATAAGTATTGGCAAATAATGATAAATAAAGAACACGTAGCAATTAGTATAAAAGATAGTGACAGCCCCGTTCGGGAGGAGTCGAGGAGTCACCAGATGCCCAGGCAGCTGCACAGACATTTGTTGGACACTGAGAAATTTGTAAGATAAGAAACAATAAACAAAGGGCTCAACCTTGAAAAATCAGAACCTGAAGACTCCGTCTCTTTCTTGCGTTTGGCTCAGAAATTTGCAGAGGGCGAAAAGACTCTAAAAACACCCGAATCTCGAAACTATAAACCAAGACAGATTGCTCTCCTGTCTCTGAATTTACATTTCTCCCAAATGTAAGGATTGGATTTGGAGTAATTTGAGCAAGTTATGGTCTTTTTCACTGGCCCTCATTTCATCTCAGTCCTCTTGGCTCTGATCCCTCCATTTCCATAATTTCTGGATTTTTTTCCATTCCACTCTCTTTGATCATATCACCTTTCAAAAGCATTTATTAGATTTGGATCTGTGAGTTCCAGATTTCATTCCCTTTCATGAAAGGAAAGACTTCTTTTCAGGAAAGGAATGAAATCTTGCAATTTCAATGCGGATTAAACTGGCAAGCTTTGCTACATTTCCCTGCACTTCTTGTCATCCCATTCACTATCATTGTTTTCACATGGTTTTGAAATTTTTCCTTTTTCCTTTTTACTTTATTTTCACATTTTGTTTTTTCATATCCTTACCCTGTCTCTGAATTTACATTTCTTCCCATGTTTAAGGATTGGATTTGGAGTAATTTGAGCAAGTTATGGTCTTTTTCACTCGCCCTCATTTCAACTCTGTCCTCTTGGCTGTGATCCCTCCATTTCCAAAATTTCTGCAGTTTTTCCATGATCTCTTTTTGATCATATCACCTTTCCAGAGCACTTGTTAGACTTGGTTCTGGGAGTTCCAGATTTCATTCCCTTTCATGAAAGAAAGCCTTCTTTTCAGAAAGGGATGAAAACTTGCGGTTTCAATGCGGATTAAACTGGCATGCTTTGCTCTATTTCCCTGCACTTGTTGTCATCCCATTCATTATCATTGGTTTCACATGCTCTTGAAATTTATCCTTTTTCCTTTTTTCTTTTTTTTCATTTTGTTTCTTCAATTGTTCTCCTGCCTCTGAATTTACATTTCTTCCTGCATTTAAGGATTGGATTTGGAGTAATTTGAGCAAGTTATGGTCTTTTTCACTGGCCGTCATTTCATCTCAGTCCTCTTGGCTGTGATCCCTCCATTTCCAAAATTTCTGGGGTTTTTTTCATGCCACTCTTTTTCATTAAATCACCTTTCCAGAGCATTTTTTAGACTTCGATCTGTGGGTTCCCGGTTTCATTCCCTTTCATGAAATCAAAGCCTTACTTTCAGGAAGAGGAATGAAAATTTGCGATTTCAATGCGGATTAAACTCGCAAGCTTTGCTCCACGTCCCTGCGCTTCTTGTCTTCCCATTCACTCTCATTGTTTTCACGTGGTTTTGGAAATTTTTTCCTTTTTTTTTTTTTTTACATTTTTTTTCTTCAGATTGCTCTCCTGTCTCTAGAATTTACATTTGTTCCCGCCTTTAAGGATTGGATTGAGAGTAATTTGGGCAAGTTATGGTCTTTTTCACTGGCCGTCATTTCATCTCAGTCCTCTTGGCTGTGATCCCGCCATTTCCAAAATTTCTGCAGTTTTTCCATGATCTCTTTTTGATCATATCTTCTTTCCAGAGCACTTATTAGACTTGGATCTGACAGTTCCTGATTTCATTCCCTTTCATGAAAGCAAAGCCTTATTTTCAGCAAAGGGAATGAAAATTTGCTATTTCAATGAGGATTGAACTGGCAAGCTTTACTCCATTTCCCTGCACTTCTTGTCATCCCATTCACTATCATTGGTTTCACTTGCTCTTGAAATTTATCCTTTTAACTTTTTTCTTTTTTTTCATTTTGTTTCTTCAATTGTTCTCCTGCCTCTGAATTTACATTTCTTCCTGCATTTAAGGATTGGATTTGGAGTAATTTGAGCAAGTTATGGTCTTTTTCACTGGCCGTCATTTCATCTCAGTCCTCTTGGCTGTGATCCCGCCATTTCCAAAATTTCTGGAGTTTTTTTTATGCCACTCTTTTTGATCATTTCTCCTTTCCAGAGCACTTGTTAGACTTGGTTCTGGGACTTCCAGATTTCATTCCCTTTGGTGAAAGGAAAGCCTTACTTTCACCAAAGGGAATGTAATCTTGCAATTTCAATGAGGATTAAACTGGCAAGCTTTGCTCCATGTCCCTGCACTTCTTGTCTTCCCATTCACTATCATTGTTTTCACATGGTTTTGAAATTTTTCCTTTTTTTTTTTCACATTTTGTTTCTTCATATCCTTACCCTGTCTCTGAATTTACTATTTTTCCCGCATTTAAGGATTTCATTTGGAGTAATTTGAACATGTTATGGTCTTTTTCACTGGCCGTCATTTCATCTCAGTCCTCTTGGCTCTGGTCCCTCCAGTTCCATAATTTCTGGAGTTTTTCCATTAATCTCTTTTTGATCATATCACCTTTCCAGAGCACTTGTTAGACTTGGTTCTGGGAGTTCCAGATTTCATTTCTTTTCCTGAAAGGAAAGACTTATTTTCAGGAAAGGAATGAAATCTTGCGATTTCAATGCGGATTAAAATGGCAAGCTTTGCTCCATTTCCCTGCACTTCCTGTCATGCCATTCACTATCATTGTTTTCATATGATTTTGAAATTTTTCTGTTACTGGGAAACACAAAGCAGTCACACGGAGAGATTTTCCAGCGCAGAGGTTCCTCCGATCCGGCTCAAGGCTGAATCCAGGCTGAGAGAGAGCCTCTTGGTTTATTTCTTACTATTTATACATTTGTAGGCCTAGCAGAGGATTGGCTTCTGGGTTTTTACACCTTTCAGCCAAGTGGCTAAACCAACTGTCAGTTACAATTGTTTTCAGGTTAGAAATATGCAAACAAGGGATGGAGAATGAAAAACAAATAATTTGTTTATGTTACATATGTGGGAAAAAGGTAGAACTGCTTCTAATATTGTACAGTAACTAAAAAATCTGACTCCATTTTATGAAAATTCAAAAGGCTACAAAAAACTCAGAAAAACCAGGGTAACATTTTTCCTTTTTCCTTTTTTTTTTCTCCACATATTGTTTCTTCATATTCTTATGCTGTCTCTGAATTTACATTTCTTCCCGCATTTAAGGATTGGACTTGGAGCAATTTGAGCAAGTTATGGTCTTTTTCACTGGCCCTCATTTCATCTCAGTCCTCTTGGCTCTGATCCTTCCATTTCCATAATTTCTGGAATTTTTTCCATTCCGCTCTTTTCGATCGTATCTCCTTTCCAGAGCACTTGTTAGACTTGGTCCTGTGAGTTCCAGATTTCCTTCCCTTTCATGAAAGGAAAGACCTATTTTCAGGAAAGGAATGAAATCTAGCGGTTTCAATGCGGATTAAACTGGCAAGCTTTGCTCCATTTCCCTGCACTTCTTGTCATCCCATTCACTATTACTGTTTTCACATGGTTTTGAAATTTTTCCTTTTTTTGTTTATTTCACATTTTGTTTCTTCATATCCTTACCCTGTCACTGAATTTACATTTCTTCCTGCATTTAATGATTGGATTTGGAGTAATTTGGGCAAGTTATGGTCTTTTTCACTGGCCCTCATTTCATCTCAGTCCTCTTGGCTCTGATCCCTCCATTTCCATAATTTCAGGATATTTTTCCATTTATCTCTTTTTGATCATATCTCCTTTCCAGAGCATTTGTTAGACTTGTATAGCAGTGTCCTCTCACGCCTGGCAGGCGTGGAGGCTAGCTCAGTTCTGCACTGCTACAGCGAGGATCAGTCGGGGTTACAGGCAGGGCAAGTAACCTCCTCCCATTGGTGTCTTGGTTCCCCACACCAGCGAGTGGATCTGATGGAGTTGTGACTGCGGCGACCGAAAAGAGTCGTCTCTCTTTAGGCAGGGTAGAAGGTAGTTTATTAAGGGGGTGTTGGGGTTTAAGTCTCCTGTGGAATTTTTTCCCCCCTCCCAAGTTGCTAGGAGACTAAGTGCTGAGTGCTTAACGTGGACAAAAGAACTGATAACTTAGTTTTGGGGGAGGGAAAAAAAAAGCTCCCGGAGAGAGTGGAGGGTGGGGGGATCTCGCGGTTTTTTTTTTCCTTTTGCCGGGGGGGGAGCACCGATCGGGCCACGGCTGCTGGAGTCCACTGTTAACGAAGGAGTCTGGTCCTGGGAATTCTACCATCTGTTGGAGTATCCAGGAATTCGGAGTTTCTTCGCTGTCCTGCTGGATTTTCAGTGAGACCGGGTCCCGCCGCTGCGGCTTCTCCGGCACTGCCACCTCTGCCTGCCGAGGACACCCCCTGCCTGCGGAGGACAGTCCACCGCGCCCGGCTTCCAGCCACCAGCGCCGGAGCCTCCACTGTTTGCCCTCGGGGTTCTTGGTTCTGTTTTACTATTGTAATAATTGCTGTTGTTTTTTGTCTGTTCTGTTATATTTACTAGTAAAGGACTGTTATTCCTTTTCCCCATAGCTCTGATTGAAAAGTTTTATTTTTAATCTTCCAAATTATAATAACACGGAGGGAAGGATTCAAATTCCTCATTTCCTAGAGAGGCCTGCCTCTCCATAGCAGACACCTGTCTTTTCAAAACCAAGACAGGGGGGTCCGGCAAAGAGCTCCGCCTCAGCCTACTGCTGCCCAGAGAGAGCAGAAATCAAAGCTTGACAGCCACTTATAAACAGGGGAGGGCTGACAACGAGTCAGCCAACCAGGGAACACAGGGGTGGTAACAGGGGTGTCAACTTCTGAACCATTAACAAATCACAGGAGGGTAGGAGGGGATTCCCCAGGTGCCAGCCTACCACTCGACACCTCTCCTGGATCTTTCCAGAATCCAGGGAAGTGTTTTGAAGTGACAGACAGGGTGACCACGAGGAGAGGGGGAGATTGACAGAGACAGGTGCAGGGAAGGAATGATTGACATATAACATCTGGTTATATACCTAACTCATAAGGAGGAGAACTATTCCATAACACAGGGGGGTAAAGTGGACTAAACCATTACAAAAATAACTTATAAATATTACAAAAATAACTTAATAACTTAATAAAACAACTCTCACACCACTACATCTCCCCTTAGTTTGTTTTTTTAAGAGGAGGAGAACTGGAATGGGGGAGGACGATGCTCTGAGTCTGGACATGTCTCATCGAACCACTCTAGTTGAACAGGCCACTCCACCTGAGGCTCCTCTTCCAGGTCTCTGTCTTCCTCCAATTCTTCTTCCAGTTCCGTGTCCTCCTCCCATTCTACGTCCTCCTCCCATTCAGGCATGGATGACATAGCTACTCGGTTTACGGAGGGGGAGTGTGTGGTGCTAGAAATCAACCTATTTAATATTTTTCTGACAATACAAATCATAATAAAAATTAATACAATAATAAATAAAACTAACAGAAGTGATTTTATAATTGAACCTACCCAGCCCGAAATGCCCCAGTTCCCAAACATCCTACTCAGCCAGTCACCAGTCTCTTTCTTGATGTCTTCTACCATGCCCCAGATGCTCTGGATGGCTTTGTGGACATCCTCAGCCTTCGTTGACAGGTTGAAACAACACAACCCCTCAAACTCCTCACACCGATGTCCATGGAGGAGGAGGAGGTAGTCGATAGCTGCTCTGTTTTGCAGCGTTGCCTGCCTTGTTACTTCTTCATCTGATAGGAGGCCGGCCAGCGCGTTGGAAGTTAAATTTGCTTGTGTAGCCACCCAACACTCCAGGTGAGCCAGCTCACCTAGAGCTTTCGCAGTTGATACCCAGGGTAGAGAAACTGTGACTGCCACTCCCTTTACTTTCGACCAATGGATAATTTCCGAGTCACAGCTGGCATCGAACAAGGCCAAATCTCTTTTTTGGACCTTTTTGCTCTTGGAATTTTTTCGCTGCCAATTCATGAGAGTGGTCTTGTTGGGGGAAAATAAGCCCAACTGGCCAAAAGTGCATGGTCCTTCTACAAGGTGAGGGGGGATGCCTGCCCATGCTCTATCCCCACAAATCAAAAACACACCTTTAGGAAGGGCCAGGGGTTTCCTATCAGTTGTTGAAGCCATTTTCCACATGGCCGCACCATATTTTGGCTGTGTGAACATCCTTGGTTTGATAAACAAACTGATAGGATCTCTCCTGACCCTGAGGGGGGGTAAACATAAAATGAACACAAAAAGAGGCATTTGATGAACCCAAAATTTCTAATTCGTTGAGGGGAAAACTTAAGGTGGAAAGGGTGGATATATATTTTTTCCACAACAAAAACGGATTTCTAATGGGGAACGTAATTTCAACATCTAGAAAAGAATCAGGTGGGGATAGCTGGGAGATGGATTGACCCTTAGAAGCACCCTCTCTATTGGTCTGCTGTGGTGGTGCAGAACTGTTTTATAGGTTTTTATAAGAAGTTTATGTTATGGTTCATTTCACTGTATCCCCAGTGTTGTAACCCTTTTTGTGTTGTCTGTATAACAAGGTGTTTTGTGTCAGTCCTCCCACCCCCCTCTCTGGGGCAGCTTGTCAATCACTTTGAGGAACCCTCCCAGGTTGCGAAATCTCAGGGAGAGGGCTTCAGGTGATAGGCCCCCTGGGGGGAATTCCTTTAGCTTTGGATTTTAGTGGTCCAAAGCTTGGGGGTGGGCACACCTTGTTACCCCCTGAATTCCCGGATTTGTTGTCTTGTGGTACCCCCCTGGAACCCCTCCCCCGCTTATAAGGGGTAGGAGTGATGTGCGGAGAGAAGACTCTATAACTCACAGAGTGGTTATGAGAGCAGGTATGAATTTATTCAGCGCTGAGGTGCATGGGGATAACTCCTCAAAGATATGCACGCCTGGGAGCTTTGTTTCTCCCTTTTTATCTCTACAAACTAGGGTTATACGATACGCCTAATACATATTTATTTCCTAACCCCGTCTGTCCCCGCTTCGTATTAAAATTAGTTCCACGCCTATTTGAGGCTGCGCACTGCTCCTTATTGATCACTCCGGTGGTCGTCGGGGGTCTTTGGGGATGAAGCACATAGTCATCCTCTGAGTTGAACTTTTCAACTTGTCTCCTTGCGCATGCTCTGTTGTTCCTTTGGCCATCTCCTATATCATGTTTCCGTTTTGGGGCCCAAAGAATGTGTAGATAATCAGTACCAAGTGGGCATAACAGTGACCCGAGCCCTAAAGGAGGAATTTAGAGGTCCACTGGAGCCAGAGAGAAGGTTGATCTGCTGGGGGACTTGAAACTAATATGTGACAGACTGGTGCTTTTTAAAGAAGAGTTCTCTGTTAATATCGTGTGCTCTTGCCAGGCATCCTTGCTTTATTTTCTCTGTCTCAGGAGGGGGATTCAAAGTCTCTCTCTCAGCGTCTCAGCCTCGGAGCTCTCAGCTCGGAGCTCGGAGCCTCTCTGCTCCTCAAATCTGGAGCTAATAAACATCTTTTAACCTGCTAAGCTGAGAGCCAGCCTTTTCTCTTCTGCTGCTGTTGCTGTCACAACACTTTTGGGGTCCAGCTGCTAAGCCGAGAAGCCGAAACGAACTGGGACCATTCTGTGGCCGTGTTGACTCGAGCTAGCCAGAGGTCATCTCCCGCCCGGTGCAGGACGGAACCAGACACAGAGTTGGTACCCAACGTGGGGCGAACCACGCCGGCAGAAGCAGCTTGGACCACGTGGGGCACAGCTCCACTGTGACAGAGCGTCCAGCGCCCAAGCAGGGCCCCTCCCGGAGATGAGGCGGACCCTGCGAACGGACTGGGGCTGATTTAGCCCGAAGAACAGTCTCTGGGCATCACGCACCCCTGTGAAATTGACTTTTAAACAAGGCAAGTTTCAGGGGAAAGAAGGGGAGCTTCGGGCCCCAACCGGAGTGCTTCTTGCGGCAGAAAAACCCGACCCACGCACCCCCCAGGTCACAGGAACAGATAAGTATACCCACAACGGGAGATATTTACTGGTTTTAGGGTTCCCCCGAGGGAGGGGAATCTATTGGGGAGGAAAAAAATCCTCCAAAAATAGCTGCGCAGCTAAAGGGTTAAAAATCCTGTGATTTTGAGCAAACGGGGTCCGCGGGGGGAGTGCTTTTCATCTGGGTTTGGGTTCATAAGCAACTTAGTATCAAAACATGGGTGGAAAGCTAAGGGTTGCTCAGAAAAGGTTGTATTATAACTATGTATCGGTTGTGAGAGGCGCCAAATTGAAAATCTCAAAAGGCGAGTTAAGAAATTTTGTTTGCTGGGTACATCTGCATTTTCCCCAGGTATCCCCCCGAAGAAGTCTGCAGTCCGATTTCTGTGGCACTGTAGAAAAGGAATTAATTAGGCTGATTCAAACAGGGGACAAAAAGGCTACAAAGTATTTTATTGTAGCGACAATGGTGAATTCACGATTCAATCTCAAAAGGCAATGCAGAATGAGCCCAGCCGAGAAACGTGTTCTCCCCCTCCTCCCCCCCCCTTCTTCTCCCCGGTCCCCGTGTCCCCGAGAACGCGTTCTGAATGGAGCAGCAGGGTTCCCGCCCGCCTGCTCAGCCTCCGGGACGCCCCAGCCACCCCGCCCGCGCTGGCCCCGTGGGGCCGGGAGGGAAGTCTCAGGCAGCATTGGCCACGTTGCACAAGACAATCTTCCGTCCCCGCTTTCCCCGGTTGAAAAATGCCACGTTCGTTTTTCTGTGGGGGGGAAGCCGCATGGCCCGCTTGGGGTCTCCAAGATGGCGGCGACCGCATGGCAGGGGACTCCCCCGCCCCCTCCGCGCCGCCCACCCCTCCCTACCCTGGTGACGTGGCGCCTGCACGGTGCGGCACCGCCCCGTCCCCCTCCCCCGCCGTGCCTTACCCCTGTGACGTCGGGTGTCTCCCACCCGGCCCCGGCCCCGCTCCGCGCGGCCCCGCCCCCGCCCCGCGCGCCACCGCCGCCGCCGTGCTGCCCCCCTGTGAAAAGTGCATATTATATGGCTCTACGCAAGATATTTACTATATGTGTTATGTTGTGCTAATTGTTAATGTGGTATTAATATTTTGATAGTATGGTAAATGTAGTTTTGTAGTTAAAATGTAGTTTTTATGTACCAACCACAGGAAAATGTAAATCTTTCAAAGAAGAAAGAATTTACTACTTTCTTATCAGAAGAGACCAGCTCCTCCTGCTTCTCTCAGCCTGGTGGACGCCATAGAGATTAAAGGAAAAAAGTGATACTAACCAGAGACAATTCTTAGTTAGAATGGAATTTATGCATTATATATGAATTGTATGAATATTCAACAGGCGATTGCTTTTAAGAGATAATCCTTTGTTAACAGGGGTCCTTCTTCAGAGCTTGTGGCTCGGGAGAGGCACCCAGACGTCTGTAACTTTGTTTTTATTGTCTTGTATTGTCCTAACTCTAAAACTGTTCAATTTTTTTACTCTAATTCTATTTTTATAACCATCTTATTTACTATTAAACTTTTAAAATTTTAAAACAAGTGATTGGCGTTTATCACACCCCCCCAACCCCCTGTGCCTGCGCGTGCGCGCTGCGGCACCCCCCCCCCCCCACTGCGGCGGCGTCCGCGTCGCCTCCATCGCCCGATCTTGGTGACATCGCTTTCCCCGCCCCCCCCCCCGGCGTGGCCGCTCTCTGCGGTGCCGCTGCCTGAGGGTGCCTCCGCTGCGGCGTGGCCCGCCGCTCCCCCTGCAGCCGCCATGCATCCGACTGCCCCAGAGCAGCCCGGTCCCACGCCACCAGGGCTCGAGCCCCCTCCCCTGGGATCCCCCCCCACCCCCCCACTCCTTGATGATGTCACCCCCCCGGGCAAACCGCGCCCCCTGCAGGGATGCGGTTGCCAAGCAACCAAGTGCCTCAAGGCACGGGCTCCCTCACTCCCTCAAACTCGGAAGTGCCCGAGCAGGGAACGGGGGCAGATGGTGCTGCCGGTTCCTGCTCCATTCCCACTCTTGCCCCTGTTACCTACCGCAATGTCCGCGGTGGTAACAACAGGGCAGAGTGCCACCCATTTCCCCGAGCCACCATCAAAGAAATCTGCAAAGTTCACAGAACGTATGGCCGGGATGGGCCATATTTCAGAGGGCTCCTCAGAGCAGATCTCTCTGCAGAGGAGGTGGTGCCTGCTGAGTTAAAGTACCTGTTTTCTTGTTTGTTAAACCCAACGGAGTACATCCTATGGGTCACAGCTTGGAAACAGCTGCTCCAGGATGCCTTACCAGGGCTCCTCAACCAGGTTATCACTAGAGTGGATGCTCAGGGAAACCCCATCACTCTAGAACACCTCGTGGGTAAGGGGCAGTGGGCAGAAGCCACTGACCAAGTGGTCATTCCTGTCCAGTGCCTCCATGTAGTGAGACATGGCCCTGACTGCATTCTTCAGCATGCAAACACAAGGTCCTGTGATTTCATATTCGAAAATCAGGCAGGACCAAAGGGAGTCTTTCACAGATTTTGTGGAAAGACTGTCCCGAGCTATTGAAGCTCAGGTCAAAAATGAAATGGCTCGGGAACACATTTTAACAGAGATTGCATTTTCGAATGCAAATGATTTATGTCGTGCTGCAATTTTAAGTTTACCCCTAAACCCCAAACCAACCTTACCAGACATGCTTCAGGTATGTCAGGTAAAGGTGCCTTTTACGAGTTCATCTACAGGTCCACGGCCCAAACCTCATCAAGTTGCAGCCATGGAAGCTGAAGATTCCCGAAAAACACCGAACACCGGGAAGAAGCTTTCTGCTCAAAGCTCCCAGAAGTGTTTTTTGTGCGGGAATTTGGGGCACTGGGTTTCCAAATGCCCCCTCAAGAAATAATTAGGGGACCTCAAAAACTAAAAAGGGGGAGGGGAAGGGGAAAAAGGGAGAGGGTTTAAACCCTCAAAAAAAAACTGGTGAAAGAGCGCAGGTCCACCCTGTGTGAAGAAAAAAAATGGGGTGGACCGGGCAGGAGGGGAGGGGAAAGGGAGCCAAGGGAAAAAGAAGGAGAAGCTGCATTGCCCCATTCAGGGTGGCCGCAAAAAGAACACATTGGAAATGACTTATACGGACCATGACATGGCACAGCCGATTTTGACAACCAATTCTAAATATACCCCCTACAGGTTGCAGCTCATGGAGGGTTTGCACCTGAAAGACGATGACTGGAATTTTGTGTCAGTTGACAACAGTGAGCAGGGTACCTGGCCAAGGGTCAAAGGTAAGCTCATCGTTGTGTGGGACTGCAAACACACCCCAAAAAAGATCGAAATTCTTCCAGGAACACTTGATAACAATCCTGGAAAGTTCGTTCTCTGGCTACGCTGCACTCACCCACCAACATTCCTACCTAAAGGGCAGATAGTTGCCCAGATCATACCCACCTGGGAACGCCCGGAAGAAAACAACATACCAACAGCTTCTCCCGTACACAACATCACAGAAGTGAAACCCCAGGTGGGATGTGAGTTACAGGTGTGTGATGAGGCCATTAACATCACTAGACACTGGTGCGCACCTGACTGTGATCCCAGCCAAGCAGTGGCCATCACGTTGGGCCTTGGAAAACATGGCAGGACACGTGCAAGGAATAGGGGGGATGCAATTGGCTAAAAAATCAAAGAGTGTGGTTCAAATTAAGGGGCCAAAAGGGCAGTTGGCCAGTTTACGCCCTTTTGTTTTGGATTATAGGGAACCCTTGTTGGGGAGAGACCTGATGGCCCAGTGGGGAGTCACGATTGACATCCCAGACCCCCCGCAGGATTTTTGGGTGGCGGTTGCTGAGGAGCGCCCTACCCACAAGCTGAATTGGAAAACAGATGCACCACTGTGGGTGGAACAGTGGCCGCTTTCAAAACAGAAATTGAAGGCGCTCGAAGAGCTCGTGGAGGAGCAGTTAGCTAAGGGTCACATTGTAGAGACCACCAGCCCTTGGAATTCGCCGGTTTTCATTATCCGGAAGCCGGGGAAGGACAAGTGGAGGCTCCTCCAGGATCTCAGACAAATTAACAATGTGATAGAAGACATGGGCTCTCTTCAACCTGGGATGCCTACCCCGACCATGCTCCCACAAAATTGGAAATTGGCTGTAATAGATATAAAAGATTGTTTCTTCCATATTCCCCTACACCCCTACGACGCCCCACGTTTTGTATTCTCAGTTCCCACCATCAACCGAGAGGCCCCGAGGAAACGCTACAATTGGAGGGTTCTTCCCCAAGGGATGAAGGTGTCACCTATCATCTGCCAGTGGTATGTGGCTTCCTTGCTGTCCCCAGTCCGCATAGCCATGGAGAAAGCAATCATCCATCATTATATGGATGATGTGCTTGTGTGTGCCCCCACCGATGATGTCTTGTCACACGTGCTTGACCTGACAATTAATGCATTGGTTGTTGCAGGGTTCGAGCTGCAGGAAGACAAGGTTCAAAGGATGCCACCTTGGAGGTTCCTTGGGCTGGAAATTGGCAAGCGGACCATTGTGCCGCAGAAATTGGAAATCAGGCCCAAAATTCAGACCCTCGCAGATGTCCATCAGCTGTGTGGGGCATTGAATTGGGTGAGACCCTGGCTGGGCCTCACAACTGAGGACCTAGCCCCTCTTTTCAATTTATTGAAAGGGGGAGAGGAGCTGAGTTCTCCCAGGGAACTAACCCCGGAAGCGAAGGAGGCGCTGGAAAGGGTACAGCATCTCATGTCCACTCGGCAGGCTCACAGGTGTGATCCAGACCTGCCTTTCAAATTTATAATAATGGGGAAATTGCCACACCTCCATGGAGTCATTTTCCAATGGAGAAATAACAGCAAAAAGGACCAGGGCAGAGAGGACCCGCTTCTAATCATAGAATGGGTCTTTCTCAGCCATCAAAGGTCCAAGAGAATGACACGTCCACAGGAACTGGTGGCTGAACTGATCCGAACAGCCAGAGTCAGGATCAGGGAATTGGCAGGGTGCGATTTTGAATGCATTCATATTCCAATTGGATTAAGATCGGGCCAGATTACAAAGGCAATGTTAGAACACCTGCTTCAGGAAAATGAAGCACTGCAGTTAGCTCTAGATTCCTTCACTGGGCAAATCTCAATTCATCGGCCAGCCCACAAAATTTTTAATCAGGATGCCAAATTCACACTGAATTTGAAAGATGTTCGGAGCAGGAAGCCTTTAGAGGCCCTGACAGTTTTCACGGACGCGTCCGGGAAGTCCCACAAGTCAGTTATGACTTGGAAGGACCCTCAGACTCAGCAGTGGGAGGCAGATGTTGCCGAGGTGGAGGGATCACCTCAGGTTGCTGAGTTGGCCGCTGTTGTCAGGGCTTTTGAAAGGTTCCCCGAACCCTTCAATTCAGTAACAGACTCCGCTTATGTAGCGGGGGTGGTATCGAGGGCAGATCAGGCAATACTGCAGGAAGTGTCTAACACCGCACTGTTTGAGCTGCTTTCTAAGCTTGTCAAGCTTGTCTCCCACAGGGAGCAGCCATTCTTTGTGATGCATACAAGATCACACACTGATTTGCCAGGGTTCATAGCTGAGGGGAACAGAAGGGCTGATGCTCTTGCTGCTCCTGCAGTGATGGCCCCATTGCCAAGCATTTTTGAGCAGGCAAAGCTCAGCCATCAGCTTCACCATCAGAACGCGCCTGGCCTTGTTCGCCGGTTTCACATCATTCGGGAGCAGGCTAAGGCAATTGTGGCTACGTGTCCCTCATGTAATCAGCATGCACTCCCCACCTTGAGTGCAGGAGTAAACCCCAGAGGTCTGAACAGCTGTGAGCTGTGGCAGACTGACGTGACACATATCCCCCAATTCGGCCGATCTAAATATGTGCATGTGTCGGTGGACACCTACTCCGGTGCAGTTTTCGCTTCCGCCCACGCAGGGGAGAAAACCTCGGACGCAATTAAACACCTCATCCAGGCTTTCTCCTTCATGGGCATCCCGAAAGAATTAAAAACTGATAATGGCCCAGCGTACCGTTCCAGGGAATTCTGCAGCTTCCTACAACAATGGGGAGTGGGACATAAAACCGGCATCCCTCATTCCCCAACAGGCCAAGCGGTAGTGGAGAGGATCCACAGAGAAATCAAAAGGGTCCTTAACCAACAACAACCGGTGTTGAAAACAGAAACACCACAGACCCGATTGTCCAGGGCTCTATTCACATTGAATTTTTTAAACATCACCTTTGAGTTTTTAAACCCACCGATCGTTCATCATTTTGGGGCAAACCCTCAACTAAACATCAAAGAGAGGCCGCCAGTCATGGTCCGGGACCCTGAGACTGGAAGGACGGAAGGACCTCATGATTTAGTCACGTGGGGTCGTGGGTACGCTTGCGAGTCCACCCCCACGGGGCCGAGATGGTTACCATCAAAATGGGTGATGCCCTATGGCCCGAAGGTCTCAGGGGAGGAAAAGAAACTGCCACAAGTTACTCAGGCAGCATTTAGGAGAAAAAGGAGGGAAGAATTTTCCTAGGACGGTTTCGCTTTCCTGAATGACCCCTGCTCGAATGCTAATTCTTTGTTTTAGTTCTTTTAGTCCTGGCAGAACCTGTCCAGCGCCAGTCCCTGTGCTGAGGAAGTTCCACCTGCTCCTCAGCATCCTCCTGCTTGCCAGTCTCGCTGCACCTGTCTCCAGATGGTTGGTGCCCCAGCCCAAAGCCACCAGGGCAATGGGGCAGGCCAGAAAGCCATCCAGAGCATCTGAGACATGGTGAATGACATCAAAAGAGAGACTGGTGACTGGCTGAATGGATTGTTTGGGGACTGGGGAATTTCGGGCTGGGTGGGTTCAATTTTGAAATCAGTTTTGTTATTTTTGTTTGTTATTCTGTTAATTTTAATTGGATTTGGCATCATCAAAAAATGTTAAGTAGATTAATTTCTAGCACCACACATGCCCCCTCTGTGAACCAAGTTGCTGTATCATCCACGCCTGGATGGGAGGAGGACGTGGAACTGGAGGAAGACCCAGAAGACAGAAGACACCCAGAGGATGAACCTCAGATGGAGTGGCCCACTCAGCCAGAGTGGCTCGCCGAGAGTTACCTGGACTTCAAATATCATCCTTCTCCATTCCAGCCCTCCTCCTGTTATTAAAACAAAAAAGGGGGAGATGTGGTTGTGCAGAACTGTTTTATTAGGTTTTTATAAGAAGTTTATGTTATGGTTCATTTCACTGTATCCCCAATGTTGTAACCCTTTTTGTGTTGTCTGTATAACAAGGTGTTTTGTGTCAGTCCTCCCACCCCCCTCTCTGGGGCAGCTTGTCAATCACTTTGAGGAACCCTCCCAGGTTGCGAAATCTCAGGGAGAGGGCTTCAGGTGATAGGCCCCCTGGGGGGAATTCCTTTAGCTTTGGATTTTAGTGGTCCAAAGCTTGGGGGTGGGCACACCTTGTTACCCCCTGAATTCCCGGATTTGTTGTCTTGTGGTACCCCCCTGGAACCCCTCCCCCGCTTATAGGGGGTAGGAGGGGGATTCAAAGTCTCTCTCTCAGCGTCTCAGCCTCGGAGCTCTCAGCTCGGAGCTCGGAGCCTCTCTGCTCCTCAGCTCTTGAGCTAATAAACATCTTTTAACCTGCTAAGCTGAGAGCCAGCCTTTTCTCTTCTGCTGCTGTTGCTGTCACAACACTTTTGGGGTCCAGCTGCTAAGCCGAGAAGCCGAAACGAACCAGGACCATTCTGTGGCTGTGTTGACTCGAGCTAGCCAGAGGTCATCTTCCGCCCGGTGCGGGACGGAACCAGACACAGAGTTGGGACAGCGGGGTTTAGAAATGGGGACAATTCTAATTGAGTGGTGGTGAATCAAGGAGCGAGGTTTGGGGTTTGGGAAGCTGGGCACTTTGCTAGGACAGCCGTGGAGCCGGCGTGGGTTCTAGCAGGGGAGGGAGCCCAGATGGCGGGGGCTGGGCTGTCGCCTGCAGGAGCTGTACCCCTGGTGTCGGTGCTGACGCATTCAGCGAAGGGGCGGGGGTCCCTTGCGAAAGGGGGAAGCCCGGGCCCTGGGGGTTCTTGGGGGTTTTGTGGGTTTGGTGGGGGTGGGGGCAAGAGGTATGGTGGAGGGAGATTATCTAAAGGTTCCCATTTATCGCCTGAGGTTCCCGTGGCACCAACCATCCGGAGACAGGTGCAATGAGACTGGCAAGCAGGAGGACACCAAGGAGCAGGTGGAACTTCCTCAGCACAGGGGATTGGCGCTGGACAGGTTCCATCGGGACTAGAAGAACTAAAACAAACAATCAGCATTCGAGCAGGGGTCATTCAGGAAAGCGAAACCATCCGGGGAAAAATCTTCCCTCCTTTTCCTCCTAAAAGCTGCTTGAGTAACCTGTGGCAGTTTCTTTTCCTCCCCCGAGACCTTCGGGACGTAGGGCCTCACCCATTTTGATGGTAACCATCTCGGCCCCGTGGGGGTGGACATGCAAGCGTACCCACGGCCCCACGTGACTAAATCATGAGGTCCCTCTGTCATTCCAGTCTCAGGGTCCCGGACCATGACTGGCGGCCTCTCTTTGATGTTTAGCTGAGGGTTTGCCCCGAAATGACGAACAATGGGAGGGTTTAAAAACTCAAAGGTGCTGTTCAAAAAATTCAAAGTGAATAGAGCCCTGGCCAATCGGGTCTGTGGTGTTTCTGTTTTCAACACCGGTTGTTGTTGGTTAAGGACCCTTTTGATTTCTCTGTGGGTCCTCTCCACTACCGCTTGGCCTGTTGGGGAATGAGGGATGCCGGTTTTATGTCCCACTCCCCATTGTTGCAGGAAGCTGCAGAATTCCTTGGAACGGTACGCTGGGCCATTATCAGTTTTTAATTCTTTTGGGATGCCCATGAAGGAGAAAGCCTGGATGAGGTGTTTAATCGCATCCAAGGTCTTCTCCCCTGCGTGGGCAGAAGCAAAAACTGCACCGGAAAAAGTGTCCACAGACACGTGCACATATTTAGATCGGCCGAATTGGGGGATATGTGTCACGTCAGTCTGCCACAGCTCACAGCTGTTCAGACCTCTGGGGTTTACTCCTGCACTCAAGGTGGGGAGTGCATGCTGATTACATGAGGGACACGTAGCCACAATTGCCTTGGCCTGTTCCCGGGTGATGTGAAACCGGCGAACAAGGCCAGGCGCGTTCTGATGATGAAGCTGATGGCTGAGCTTTGCCTGCTCAAAAATGCTTGGCAATGGGGCCATCACTGCAGGAGCAGCAAGAGCATCAGCCCTTCTGTTCCCCTCAGCTATGAACCCTGGCAAATCAGTGTGTGATCTTGTATGCATCACAAAGAATGGCTGCTCCCTGTGGGAGACAAGCTTGACAAGCTTAGAAAGCAGCTCAAACAGTGCGGTGTTAGACACTTCCTGCAGTATTGCCTGATCTGCCCTCGATACCACCCCCGCTACATAAGCGGAGTCCGTTACTGAATTGAAGGGTTCGGGGAACCTTTCAAAAGCCCCGACAACAGCGGCCAACTCAGCAACCTGAGGTGATCCCTCCACCTCGGCAACATCTGCCTCCCACTGCTGAGTCTGAGGGTCCTTCCAAGTCATAACTGACTTGTGGGACTTCCCGGACGCGTCCGTGAAAACTGTCAGGGCCTCTAAAGGCTTCCTGCTCCGAACATCTTTCAAATTCAGTGTGAATTTGGCATCCTGATTAAAAATTTTGTGGGCTGGCCGATGAATTGAGATTTGCCCAGTGAAGGAATCTAGAGCTAACTGCAGTGCTTCATTTTCCTGAAGCAGGTGTTCTAACATTGCCTTTGTAATCTGGCCCGATATTAATCCAATTGGAATGTGAATGCATTCAAAATCACACCCTGCCAATTCCCTGATCCTGACTCTGGCTGTTCGGATCAGTTCAGCCACCAGTTCCTGTGGACGTGTCATTCTCTTGGACCTTTGATGGCTGAGAAAGACCCATTCTATGATTAGAAGCGGGTCCTCTCTGCCCTGGTCCTTTTTGATGTTATTTCTCCATTGGAAAATGACTCCATGGAGGTGTGGCAATTTCCCCATTATTATAAATTTGAAAGGCAGGTCTGGATCACACCTGTGAGCCTGCCGAGGGGACATGAGATGCTGTACCTTTTCCAGCGCCTCCTTCGCTTCCGGGGTTAGTTCCCTGGGAGAACTCAGCTCCTCTCCCCCTTTCAATAAATTGAAAAGAGGGGCTAGGTCCTCAGTTGTGAGGCCCAGCCAGGGTCTCACCCAATTCAATGCCCCACACAGCTGATGGACATCTGCGAGGGTCTGAATTTTGGCCTTGATTTCCAATTTTTGCGGCACAATGGTCCGCTTGCCAATTTCCAGCCCAAGGAACCTCCAAGGTGGCATCCTTTGAACCTTGTCTTCCTGCAGCTCGAACCCTGCAACAACCAATGCATTAATTGTCAGGTCAAGCACATGTGACAAGACATCATCGGTGGGGGCACACACAAGCACATCATCCATATAATGATGGATGATTGCTTTCTCCATGGCTACGCGGACCGGGGACAGCAAGGAAGCCACATACCACTGGCAGATGATAGGTGACACCTTCATCCCTTGGGGAAGAACCCTCCAATTGTAGCGTTTCCTCGGGGCCTCTCGGTTAACAGTGGGAACCGAGAATGCAAAACGTGGTGCATCGTCAGGGTGTAGGGGAATATGGAAGAAACAATCTTTTATATCTATAACAGCCAATTTCCAATTTTGTGGGAGCATGGTCGGGGTAGGCATCCCAGGTTGAAGAGAGCCCATGTCTTCTATCACGTTATTAATTTGTCTGAGATCTTGGAGGAGTCTCCACTTGTCCTTCCCCGGCTTCCGGATAACAAAAACCGGCGAATTCCAAGGGCTGGTGGTCTCTACAATGTGACCCTTAGCTAACTGCTCCTCCACGAGCTCTTCGAGCGCCTTCAATTTCTGTTTTGAAAGCGGCCACTGTTCAACCCACACTGGTGCATCTGTTTTCCAATTCAGCTTGTGGGTAGGGCGCTCCTCAGCGACCGCCGCCCAAAAATCCTGCGGGGGGTCTGGGATGTCAATCGTGACTCCTCACTAGGCCATCAGGTCTCTCCCCAACAAGGGTTCCCTATAATCCAAAACAAAAGGGCGTAAACTGGCCAACTGCCCTTTTGGCCCCTTAATTTGCACCACACTCTTTGATTGTTTGGCCAATTGCATTCCCCCTATTCCTTGCACGTGTCCTGCCACGTTTTCCAAGGCCCAACGTGACGGCCAGTGCTTAGCTGGTATTACAGTCACGTGTGCGCCTGTGTCGAGCAGGCCTGTGATGTTAATGGCCTCATCACCCACCTGTAACTCACATCCCACCTGGGGTTTCACTTCTGTGATGTTGTGCACGGGACAAGCTGTTGGTATGTTGTCTTCTTCCAGGTGTTCCCAGGTGGGTATGATCTGGGCAACTATCTTCCCTTTAGGTAGGAATGTTGGTGGGTGAGTGCAGCGTAGCCAGAGAACGAATTTTCCAGGATTGTTATCAAATGTTCCTGGAAGAATTTCGATCTCTTTTGGGGTGTGTTTGCAGTCCCCCACAACGATGAGCTTACCTTTGACCCTTGGCCAGGTACCCTGCTCACTGTTGTCAACTGACACAAAATTCCAGTTGTCGTCTTTCAGGTGCAAACCCTCCGTGAGCTGCAACCTGTAGGGGGTATATTTAGAATTGGTTGTCAAAATTGGTTGTGCCATGTCATGGTCCGTGTAAGTCATTTCAAGTGTGTTATGTTTGTTGCCACCCTGAATGGGGCATTGCAGCTTCTCCTTTTTTTTCCCTTGGCTCCCTTTCCCCTCCCCTCCTGCCCGGTCCACCCCATTTTTTTCCTCACGCAGGGCGGACCTGCGCTCTTTCACCAGTTTTTTTGTGAGGGTTTAAACCCTCTCCCTTTTTCCCCTTCCCCTCCCCCTTTTTTGTTTTTGAGGTCCTCTACTTCTTTCTTGAGGGGGCATTTGGAAACCCAATGCCCCAAATTCCCGCACAAAAAACACTTCTGGGAGCTTTGCGCAGAATGCTTCTTCCCGGTGTTCGGTGTTTTTCGGGAATCTTCAGTTTCCATGGCTGCAACTTGATGAGGTTTTGGCCGTGGACCCATAGAGGAGCTCATAAAAGGCACCTTTACCTGACATACCTGAAGCATGTCTGGTAAGGTTGGTTTGGGGTGTAGGGGTAAACTTAAAATTGCAGCACGACATAAATCATTTGCATTTGAAAACGCAATCTCCGATAAAATGTGTTCCCGAGCCATTTCATTTTTGACCTGAGCTTCAATAGCTCGGGACAGCCTTTCCACAAAATCTGTGAAAGACTCCCTTTGGTCCTGCCTGATTTTCGAATAAGAAATCGCAGGACCTTGTGTTTGCATGCTGAAGAATGCAGTCAGGGCCATTTCTCACTACATGGAGGCACTGGACAGGAATGACCACTTGGTCAGTGGCTTCTGCCCACTGCCCCTCCCTAGCCAGGTGGTCGAGAGTGAGAGGGATTCCCTGAGCATCAACTCTGGTGTTAACATGGTTGAGGAGCCCTGGTAAGGCCTCCTGGAGCAGCCTTTTCCAAGCTGTGACCCATAGGATGTACTCTGTTGGGTTCAGCAAGCAAGAAAACAGGTACTTTAAATCAGCAGGCACCACCTCCTCTGCAGAGAGATCTGCTCTGAGAAGCCCCCTGAAATATGGCCCATCACGGCCATATATCCTGTGAGCTTTGCAGATCTCTTTGATGGTGGCTCGGGGAAATGGGTGGTACTCTGCCCTGTTGTTACCACCGCGGGCATTGCGGAAGGTAACAGGGGCAAGGGTGGGAATGGAGCAGGAGCTGGCAGCTGTCTCTGCTCCCGTTCCCTGCTCGGGCACTTCCGGGTTTGAGGGAGCTGGGACGCCTGTGCCCTGAGGCACTTGGTTGCCTGGCAACCGAGTCCCTGCAAGGGCCGCGGCTTGCCCGGGGGGTGACATCATCGAGCAGTGGGGGGGCGGGGGGGATCCCGGGGGAGCGGGATTGAGCCCTGGCGGCGCGGGACCTGGCTGCTCCGGGGCGGGCGGCGGCACGGCGGCTGCGGGGGGGAAGGGGTGCCGCAGTGCGCACGCGCAGCCACAGGGGGTTGGGGGGGGCAGCGCGGCCGCGGCACGTGGGGCGGGGGCGGGGCCTCACGGGTCGGGGCCGGCACCATGTGGGGTGGGGGCGCGGCCGCGCGGCACGGGGCTGGAGGGGGCGGGGTCACGCGGCAGGCACCCGACGTCACAGGGGTAAGGCGGGGCTGGGAAGGGGGCGGGGCCGCGCGCTGAGGGCACCGCGTCACCGGGGTAGGGAGGGGTGGGCGGCGCTGAGGGGGCGGGGGAGTCCCCCGCCATGCGGTCTCCGCCATCTTGGGAACCCCGAGAGGACCATGTGGATTTGGACCCGATTTCACCCCCCACAGAAAACCGAACGCGGCATTTTTGAACCGGGAAAAGCGGGGAGGGAGGGTTGTCCTGTGCAGCATGGCCAGTGCTGCCTGAGACTTCCCTCCCGGCCCCACCGGGCCAGCACGGGCGTGGAGGCTGGGGTGATTCGGAGGCAGAGCGGGCGGGCGGGACCCCTGCCGCTCCATCGAGAACGCTTTCCCGGGGACATGGGGACCGGGAAAAAGAAGTGGGGGGAGGAGGGGGAGAACACGTTTCTCCGTTGGGCTCTTTCGGCATTCCCTTTTGAAATTGAATTGCCGAATTTAACGTCATTGCTACAGTAAAATACTTTGTAGCCTTTTTGTCCCCTGTTTGAATCAACCTAATTAATTCCTTTTCTACAGGGCCACAGAAATGTGGGCTGCAGACTCTGTCCGGAGAGACTTGGGGAAAATGCACATGAACCCAGCGAACAAAACTTCTTAACTCGCCTTTTGAGATTTTCAATTTGGCATCGTTAACTACTGACGCATAGTTATAATACAACCTTTTCTGAGCAACCGTTAACTTTCCACCCATGTTTCGATACTAAGTTGCTTTTGAACCCAAACCCAGATGAAAAGGACTCCTCCCCGCGGACCCCGTTCGCTCAAAATCACAGGAGGTTTAACCCTTTAGCTGCGCAGCTATTTTTGGAGGATTTTTTCCTCCCCAATAGATCCCCCTCCCTCGGGGGAACCCTAAAACCAGTAAGTATGTCCCGTTGCGGGTATACTTACCTGTTCCTGTGCCTGGGGGGTGCGTGGGTCTGGATGTTCTGCTGCAAGAAGGACTCCGGTCGGGGCTCGAAGCTCCCCTTCTTTCCCCTGGAACTTGCCTTGTTTAAAAGTCAATTTCACCGGGGTGCGTGACGCCCAGAGACTGTTCTTCGGGCTAAATCAGCCCCAGTCCGTTCGCAGGGTCCGCCTCGTCTCCGGGGGGGCCCTGCGTGGGTGCTGGACGCTCTGTCACCGTGGAGCCGTGCTCCACGTGGTCCAAGCTGCTTCTGCCAGCGTGGTGTGCCCTACGTTGGCGCGCCAATTGTGTCCGGTTGTGTCCCCGCTCCGGGTGGGAGCTGACCCCCAGCTAGCTCGGGTCAACACAGACACAAAGTTTCCAGTTCGTTTTGGCTTCTCGGCTTAGCAGCTGGACCCAAAGGTGACAGTCAACAGCAGCAGAAGAGAAAAGGCTGGCTCTCAGCTTAGCAGGTTAAAGGATGTTTATTAGCAGAGATCTCCAAACTCCGAGGCGAGCGGCTGAGAGCTTCCAGGCTGAGAACCCAGCGGCTGAGAGCTTCCAGGCTGAGAACCCAGCGGCTGAGAGAGCCTCTTCCTCCCTCCTACCCCTTATAAGCGGGGGAGGGTCCCAGGGAGGATACAACAAGACAACATATCAGGGAATTCAGGGGGTAACAAGGTGTGCCCACCCCCAAGCTTCAGACCACTAAAATCCAGAGCCAAAGGAATTTCCCCCAGGCTACCTATCACTTGAAGCCCTCTGCCGGAGATTTCACAATCCGGGAGGGACCCCGGGAGTGATAGACAATCTGCCCCAGAGAGGGGGGTTGGGGCAGAGGGGATGTTACATGTCATGTGAGGTATGGGATGATTGACACAAAACACCTTATTATACAGACAACACAAAAGGGATACAGAATTGGGGATACAGTGAAACGAACCATAACATAAACTTCTTACAAAAATCAATTAAAACAGTTCTGCACCACCACACAGGAGGGAGCCAGAAATGGGGGGAATGAGGAGTGGCCTGCAGAACGCATAATAGAATACTATGGCCCCGCCACCTGAGCCCAGGATGGGAGCTGGGGTTACTGGACTCCGGTCTATTTACTAAACCGACTGATCCGGTTGCAGGCCGTGGTAGAAATAGTCTCTAATCACACCTCAGATGCATTAGAACTCTTAGCTCAACAGCATTCGCAGATGAGGGCTTTTGTGTACCAAAATAGAATCGCCCTGGACTATCTGTTAGCAGAGGAAGGAGGTGTGTGTGGAAAATTCAATGAATCCGAATGCTGCATAGAAATTAATGACTATGGGGAGACAATTAGAGGTTTGGCAGCCGAAATTAAGAAAGTGGCTCATGTGCCAGTTCAGAAATGGAACTCGATACTTCAAGCTTCCTGGTGGGACCAATTGTTTGGGGCAGGGGATTAGTGGAAGAAAGTGGGATTTTTCATTTTATTCTCGGTGGCTAGGTTGATCTTCTTACCATATTTGATACCTTGTTTTATCAGATTGATTCACACAGTGGTCCAAGAGATGCAAATCACATCATCACTACCCATAGATCCTGAATTAGCTTCAGGGGGACTGAAAAAAATAATGCAGTACCAAAAATCATGAAGCTAAATGAGAAAAAGAGCAGAGCTGCTGAAGTACTTGCAAGGTTCGAAGTTCGAGTACAGGAAGAGAATGTGGAAAAAACTTATTGGGGTGAATCAGAGGAAGGAATGCAGCAGTAATAATGTACAAGGTTGTTAAAACAGTTGGTTAAGAGGCTTTTTTATCATAAAAAGAAAAAAAAGACTATAACCGAAACACGAATTAAATAGGTTAATATAGAGGGGGGGGGGGGGGATTGTGATATATGTCCTAAAGTTAATTCGTGTTAAATGTTATAATATGTAATTCGTTCTCTGTAAACTGTAAGTTTTATTTCTAATCGAGTATACAATGGGTTAACTGGGACTGAAACAGCACGGAGAGGGGCAAAAGGAATTCTTTTGCTAGAGATTGCACGGGAGGGACATGAGAAAACTATGCCAAGAATTACATGAAAAGGGACACGAGAAAACTTCTGCCGGGAATCGTTAGAAGAGAACACAAAAGGACGGAAAAGGGAGATGGAGAACCCGGAGGACCGAATGATTACATCAGATCGATATCTTATCTGTCCCCGCCCGACATTAACATCTCTACGCTGTCCCCGGACACAGCAATCACGACATTGTTCTCCAGCGCAAATCCATTCAACCTGAACATGAATATCTAATGAAACTGCCTCGGAAGAGGGAGTCTTAGGGTCCCGATTTTCTCTCAGTGAACCAGTGTATAAAAATCGGCAGCCCCAGACCAAAATGTGAACTTGGGGGGTGACATACTGACAGAGTGTGTTACCGTGTTCACCCAGCGCCAAAGCCCCGGGGTTCAATGCTGTCCTTTTAATTGTGGCTATCGGAGACTGTTATTTTGTCTCAAAATAAAATTCTAAATTTTGATTTACTGAATTTGGTCAATAGTATTTATTACAATAGTGATCTGATACAATCAGGGGGTCGTCAGAGCACCTATCTCCCTTTTCCATCCCGTTGTGCTGTCTTTGCAATGATTCCCGGCAGAGATCTTCTGTGCCTCACTGTGCAGTTTTTGTCTCAGTTAACCCTGTATACACCTTTTAGTTTATTGATTTTAAATTTAATTTCAAGTAGATTAATGTTATAAGATACATTATTATATTCTGCAGCGAACTAATTACATATTTTATTGCTTAACACGAATTAACTTTAGGACATATATCACAGGCACGAATCGGATTCGCACGGTGGCAGGTTTCTGGGTTTTTGTAGCCACCTGCTTGCTTTTGTGGTTCCCCCGAGTGGGCGGAGATGAGACCGTGACTCAGTTTTAGGGAGAAAAAACTGCAGTTAAGTTTTATTTTCGGTTTCAGTTTGCCTGGCTGTTAGTTTGGGAACGACACATACCAGGAGAGATGGGTGTAAAACTCTCTGTCGTTCAAAAGAGTGTGTATTATACTTTAATTTCAGTTGCACAGAATGCACAGTTAAAAGTTTCAAAAAGCGATTTAAAACATTTTGTTCACTGGCTTTATTCGCATTTTCTGCGGGTGTCCCCCGACCAGATCGGCAGCGCCGAGTTTTGGAGTGCTGTGAGAAGGAAAATGACTCAATTAGCTGCGTCAAGAGACAGAGACACTTTAAAATATTTTAATTTGGCAGTGCAGCTGTATTTGGCAGTAAGGTCTCAGAAAGGAATGCAAAAACCACCAGAATGCGAAAAGCCATCCCCCAGTTCCCCTGTCCCTCTGCCCCAATCCCCTTATCCCCGGAAAAGTACTCTGAAAGAAGCCGCAAGAGATCCGCGTGCTAGCTCAGGTTTCTTCAGAATTTTCCGATCCCCAAGCCCACGCAGCCGGCACGATCCGCACGGTTCGCGTGGCTCTCATCGAGCTGCGCAGGACCTTTCAGGCAGCTCTGGCCAGGCCGCCTGAAAGCCTCTCCCATCCCCGCGTTTCCCAGTTCAAAAACCCCGAGTTCAGTTTACAGTTAAAGGGGAAGCAGAACGCTTTCCCCTTGATGTGCGGAGAGAAGACTCTATAACTCACAGAGTGGTTATGAGAGTAGGTATGAATTTATTCAGCGCTGAGGTGCATGGGGATAACTCCTCAAAGACATGCATGCCTGGGAGCTTTGTTTCTCCCTTTTTATCTCTACAAACTAGGGTTATATGATACGCCTAATACATATTTATTTCCTAACCCCGCCTGTCCCCGCTTCGTATTGAAATTAGTTCCACACCTATTTGAGGCTGTGCACTGCTCCTTATTGATCACTCCGGTGGTCGTCGGGGGTCTTTGGGGATGAAGCACATAGTCATCCTCTGAGTTGAACTTTTCAACTTGTCTCCTTGCGCATGCTCTTTTAGTCCTTTTGGCCATCTCCTATATCATGTTTCCATTTTGGGGCCCAAAGAATGTGTAGATAATCAGTACCAGGTGGGCATAACAGTGACCCGAGCCCTAAAGGAGGAATTTAGAGGTCCACTGGGGCCAGAGAGAAGATTGATCTGCTGGGGGACTTGAAACTAATATGTGACAGACTGGTGCTTTTAAAGAAGAGTTCTCTGTTAATATCGTGTGCTCTTGCCAGGCACCCTTGCTTTATTTCCTCTGTCTCACCCTGCCAAAAGATGGCGCATGCCACATGGCAAAGCCGTCTTCATCTCCCAGTCCTTCCCGCGGTTCCTTTGATCCCACCCTTAACCCCTCCCAGCCCCTCTTTCCCTCCTATCCCGGTGACGCAGTGTCCCAGCGGCCCCGTGCTACTCTGCCCGCCGGCTCCGCGCCGCTCGCTCCTCCTGCTCCCTGTGACGCAGCTGTGCCGTGCCAGGACAGCGGCGGGACCCGCTGTGCCTGCGCAGTGCCTGCAGCGGCGGCTTCCCGCTCCGCGCCGCCCGCCCCGCCTGATCTCGGTGATGTCGCTTTCCCCGCCCTGCAGGCGTCCTCTCAGCCGCGTCAGCAGACAGCCCACTTATGACCTGACTTGTGGGGATCCCAAATGGGCCCAAGGAGTTACCCTCCAAGCTCTTAGAGATCACAGAGCAGACTGTGTCTGGTTCTGTCCCGCACCGGGCGGGAGATGACCTCTGGCTAGCTCGAGTCAACACAGCCACAGAATGGTCCCGGTTCATTTCGGCTTCTCAGCTTAGCAGCTGGACCCCAAAAGTGTTGTGACAGCAACAGCAGCAGAAGAGAAAAGGCTGGCTCTCAGCTTAGCAGGTTAAAAGATGTTTTTTAGCTCCAGAGTTGAGGAGCAGAGAGGCTCCGAGCTCCGAGCTGAGAGCTCCGAGGCTGAGACGCTGAGAGAGAGACTTTGAATCCCCCTCCTACCCCCTATAAGCGGGGGAGGGGTTCCAGGGGGGTACCACAAGACAACAAATCAGGGAATTCAGGGGGTAACAAGGTGTGCCCACCCCCAAGCATTGGACCACTAAAATCCAAAGCTAAAGGAATTCCCCCCAGGGGGCCTATCACCTGAAGCCCTCTCCCTGAGATTTCGCAACCTGGGAGGGTTCCTCAAAGTGATTGACAAGCTGGCCCAGAGAGGGGGGTGGGAGGACTGACACAAAACACCTTGTTATACAGACAACACAAAAAGGGTTACAACATTGGGGATACAGTGAAATGAACCATAACATAAACTTCTTATAAAAACCTAATAAAACAGTTCTGCACAACCACATCTCCCCCTTTTTTGTTTTAATAACAGGAGGAGGGCTGGAATGGAGAAGGATGATATTTGAAGTCCAGGTAACTCTCGGCGAGCCACTCTGGCTGAGTGGGCCACTCCATCTGAGGTTCATCCTCTGGGTGTCTTCTGTCTTCTGGGTCTTCCTCCAGTTCCACGTCCTCCTCCCATCCAGGCGCGGATGATACAGCAACTTGGTTCACAGAGGGGGCATGTGTGGTGCTAGAAATTAATCTACTTAACATTTTTTGATGATGCCAAATCCAATTAAAATTAACAGAATAACAAACAAAAATAACAAAACTGATTTCAAAATTGAACCCACCCAGCCCGAAATTCCCCAGTCCCCAAACAATCCATTCAGCCAGTCACCAGTCTCTCTTTTGATGTCATTCACCATGTCTCAGATGCTCTGGATGGCTTTCTGGCCTGCCCCATTGCCCTGGTGGCTTTGGGCTGGGGCACCAACCATCTGGAGACAGGTGCAGCGAGACTGGCAAGCAGGAGGATGCTGAGGAGCAGGTGGAACTTCCTCAGCACAGGGACTGGCGCTGGACAGGTTCTGCCAGGACTAAAAGAACTAAAACAAAGAATTAGCATTCGAGCAGGGGTCATTCAGGAAAGCGAAACCGTCCTAGGAAAATTCTTCCCTCCTTTTTCTCCTAAATGCTGCCTGAGTAACTTGTGGCAGTTTCTTTTCCTCCCCTGAGACCTTCGGGCCATAGGGCATCACCCATTTTGATGGTAACCATCTCGGCCCCGTGGGGGTGGACTCGCAAGCGTACCCACGACCCCACGTGACTAAATCATGAGGTCCCTCTGTCCTTCCAGTCTCAGGGTCCCGGACCATGACCGGCGGCCTCTCCTTGTTGTTTAGTTGAGGGTTTGCCCCAAAATGACGAACGATCGGTGGGTTTAAAAACTCAAAGGTGCTGTTTAAAAAATTCAAAGTGAATAGAGCCCTGGACAATCGGGTCTGTGGTGTTTCTGTTTTCAACACCGGTTGTTGTTGGTTGAGGACCCTTTTGATTTCTCTGTGGATCCTCTCCACTACCGCTTGGCCTGTTGGGGAATGAGGGATGCCGGTTTTATGTCCCACTCCCCATTGTTGTAGGAAGCTGCAGAATTCCCTGGAACGGTACGCTGGGCCATTATCAGTTTTTAATTCTTTCGGGATGCCCATGAAGGAGAAAGCCTGGATGAGGTGTTTAATTGCGTCCGAGGTTTTCTCCCCTGCGTGGGCGGAAGCGAAAACTGCACCGGAGTAGGTGTCCACCGACACATGCACATATTTAGATCGGCCGAATTGGGGGATATGTGTCACGTCAGTCTGCCACAGCTCACAGCTGTTCAGACCTCTGGGGTTCACTCCCGCACTTAAGGTGGGGAGTGCATGCTGATTACATGAGGGACACGTAGCCACAATTGCCTTGGCCTGTTCCCAGGTGATGTGAAACCGGCGAACAAGGCCAGGCGCGTTCTGATGGTGAAGCTGATGGCTGAGCTTTGCCTGCTCAAAAATGCTTGGCAATGGGGCCATCACTGCAGGAGCAGCAAGAGCATCAGCCCTTCTGTTCCCCTCAGCTATGAACCCTGGCAAATCAGTGTGTGATCTTGTATGCATCACAAAGAATGGCTGCTCCCTGTGGGAGACAAGCTTGACAAGCTTAGAAAGCAGCTCAAACAGTGCGGTGTTAGACACTTCCTGCAGTATTGCCTGATCTGCCCTCGATACCACCCCCGCTACATAAGCGGAGTCCGTTACTGAATTGAAGGGTTCGGGGAACCTTTCAAAAGCCCTGACAACAGCGGCCAACTCAGCAACCTGAGGTGATCCCTCCACCTCGGCAACATCTGCCTCCCACTGCTGAGTCTGAGGGTCCTTCCAAGTCATAACTGACTTGTGGGACCTTCCGGACACATCCGTGAAAACTGTCAGGGCCTCTAAAGGCTTCCTGCTCCCAACATCTTTCAAATTCAGTATGAATTTGGCATCCTGATTAAAAATTTTGTGGGCTGGCCGATGAATTGAGATTTGCCCGGTAAAGGAATCTAGAGCAAACTGCAGTGCTTCATTTTCCTGAAGCAGGTGTTCTAACATTGCCTTTGTAATCTGGCCCGATCTTAATCCAATTGGAATGTGAATGCATTCAAAATCACACCCTGCCAATTCCCTGATCCTGACTCTGGCTTTTCGGATCAGTTCAGCCACCAGTTCCTGTGGACGTGTCATTCTCTTGGACCTTTGATGGCTGAGAAAGACCCATTCTATGATTAGAAGCGGGTCCTCTCTGCCCTGGTCCTTTTTGATGTTATTTCTCCATTGGAAAATGACTCCATGGAGGTGTGGCAATTTCCCCATTATTATGAATTTGAAAGGCAGGTCTGGATCACACCTGTGAGCCTGCCGAGTGGACATGAGATGCTGTACCTTTTCCAGCGCCTCCTTCGCTTCCGGGGTTAGTTCCCTGGGAGAACTCAGCTCCTCTCCCCCTTTCAATAAATTGAAAAGAGGGGCTAGGTCCTCAGTTGTGAGGCCCAGCCAGGGTCTCACCCAATTCAATGCCCCACACAGCTGATGGACATCTGCGAGGGTCTGAATTTTGGGCCTGATTTCCAATTTCTGCGGCACAATGGTCCGCTTGCCAATTTCCAGCCCAAGGAACCTCCAAGGTGGCATCCTTTGAACCTTGTCTTCCTGCAGCTCGAACCCTGCAACAACCAATGCATTAATTGTCAGGTCAAGCACATGTGACAAGACATCATCGGTGGGGGCACACACAAGCACATCATCCATATAATGATGGATGATTGCTTTCTCCATGGCTATGCGGACTGGGGACAGCAAGGAAGCCACATACCACTGGCAGATGATAGGTGACACCTTCATCCCTTGGGGAAGAACCCTCCAATTGTAGCGTTTCCTCGGGGCCTCTCGGTTGATGGTGGGAACTGAGAATACAAAACGTGGGGCGTCGTAGGGGTGTAGGGGAATATGGAAGAAACAATCTTTTATATCTATTACAGCCAATTTCCAATTTTGTGGGAGCATGGTCGGGGTAGGCATCCCAGGTTGAAGAGAGCCCATGTCTTCTATCACATTGTTAATTTGTCTGAGATCCTGGAGGAGCCTCCACTTGTCCTTCCCCGGCTTCCGGATAATGAAAACCGGCGAATTCCAAGGGCTGGTGGTCTCTACAATGTGACCCTTAGCTAACTGCTCCTCCACGAGCTCTTCGAGCGCCTTCAATTTCTGTTTTGAAAGCGGCCACTGTTCCACCCACAGTGGTGCATCTGTTTTCCAATTCAGCTTGTGGGTAGGGCGCTCCTCAGCAACCGCCACCCAAAAATCCTGTGAGGGGTCTGGGATGTCAATCGTGACTCCCCACTGGGCCATCAGGTCTCTCCCCAACAAGGGTTCCCTATAATCCAAAACAAAAGGGCGTAAACTGGCCAACTGCCCTTTTGGCCCCTTAATTTGAACCACACTCTTTGATTTTTTAGCCAATTGCATCCCCCCTATTCCTTGCACGTGTCCTGCCATGTTTTCCAAGGCCCAACGTGATGGCCACTGCTTGGCTGGGATCACAGTCAGGTGCGCACCAGTGTCTAGTGATGTTAATGGCCTCATCACACACCTGTAACTCACATCCCACCTGGGGTTTCACTTCTGTGATGTTGTGTACGGGAGAAGCTGTTGGTATGTTGTTTTCTTCCGGGCGTTCCCAGGTGGGTATGATCTGGGCAACTATCTGCCCTTTAGGTAGGAATGTTGGTGGGTGAGTGCAGCGTAGCCAGAGAACGAACTTTCCAGGATTGTTATCAAGTGTTCCTGGAAGAATTTCGATCTTTTTTGGGGTGTGTTTGCAGTCCCACACAACGATGAGCTTACCTTTGACCCTTGGCCAGGTACCCTGCTCACTGTTGTCAACTGACACAAAATTCCAGTCATCGTCTTTCAGGTGCAAACCCTCCATGAGCTGCAACCTGTAGGGGGTATATTTAGAATTGGTTGTCAAAATCGGCTGTGCCATGTCATGGTCCGTATAAGTCATTTCCAATGTGTTCTTTTTGCGGCCACCCTGAATGGGGCAATGCAGCTTCTCCTTCTTTTTCCCTTGGCTCCCTTTCCCCTCCCCTCCTGCCCGGTCCACCCCATTTTTTTCTTCACACAGGGTGGACCTGCGCTCTTTCACCAGTTTTTTTTTTTGAGGGTTTAAACCCTCTCCCTTTTTCCCCTTCCCCTCCCCCTTTTTAGTTTTTGAGGTCCCCTAATTATTTCTTGAGGGGGCATTTGGAAACCCAGTGCCCCAAATTCCCGCACAAAAAACACTTCTGGGAGCTTTGAGCAGAAAGCTTCTTCCCGGTGTTCGGTGTTTTTCGGGAATCTTCAGCTTCCATGGCTGCAACTTGATGAGGTTTGGGCCGTGGACCTGTAGATGAACTCGTAAAAGGCACCTTTACCTGACATACCTGAAGCATGTCTGGTAAGGTTGGTTTGGGGTTTAGGGGTAAACTTAAAATCGCAGCACGACATAAATCATTTGCATTCGAAAATGCAATCTCTGTTAAAATGTGTTCCCGAGCCATTTCATTTTTGACCTGAGCTTCAATAGCTCGGGACAGTCTTTCCACAAAATCTGTGAAAGACTCCCTTTGGTCCTGCCTGATTTTCGAATATGAAATCACAGGACCTTGTGTTTGCATGCTGAAGAATGCAGTCAGGGCCATGTCTCACTACATGGAGGCACTGGACAGGAATGACCACTTGGTCAGTGGCTTCTGCCCACTGCCCCTCACCCACGAGGTGTTCTAGAGTGATGGGGTTTCCCTGAGCATCCACTCTAGTGATAACCTGGTTGAGGAGCCCTGGTAAGGCATCCTGGAGCAGCTGTTTCCAAGCTGTGACCCATAGGATGTACTCCGTTGGGTTTAACAAACAAGAAAACAGGTACTTTAACTCAGCAGGCACCACCTCCTCTGCAGAGAGATCTGCTCTGAGGAGCCCTCTGAAATATGGCCCATCCCGGCCATACGTTCTGTGAACTTTGCAGATTTCTTTGATGGTGGCTCGGGGAAATGGGTGGCACTCTGCCCTGTTGTTACCACCGCGGACATTGCGGTAGGTAACAGGGGCAAGAGTGGGAATGGAGCAGGAACCGGCAGCACCATCTGCCCCCGTTCCCTGCTCGGGCACTTCCGAGTTTGAGGGAGTGAGGGAGCCCGTGCCTTGAGGCACTTGGTTGCTTGGCAACCGCATCCCTGCAGGGGGCGCGGTTTGCCCGGGGGGGTGACATCATCAAGGAGTGGGGGGGTGGGGGGGGATCCCAGGGGAGGGGGCTCGAGTCCTGGTGGCGCGGGACCGGGCTGCTCTGGGGCAGTCGGCGGCATGGCGGCTGCAGGGGGAGCGGCGGGCCACGCCGCGGCGGAGGCACCCTCAGGCAGCGGCACCGCGGAGAGCGGCCACGCCGGGGGGGGGGGGCGGGGAAAGCGATGTCACCAAGATCGGGCGATGGAGGCGACGCGGACGCCGCCGCAGTGGGGGGGGGGGGGTGCCGCAGCGCGCACGCGCAGGCACAGGGGGTTGGGGGGGTGTGATAAACGCCAATCACTTGTTTTAAAATTTTAAAAGTTTAATAGTAAATAAGATGGTTATAAAAATAGAATTAGAGTAAAAAAATTGAACAGTTTTAGAGTTAGGACAATACAAGACAATAAAAACAAAGTTACAGACGTCTGGGTGCCTCTCCCGAGCCACAAGCTCTGAAGAAGGACCCCTGTTAACAAAGGATTATCTCTTAAAAGCAATCGCCTGTTGAATATTCATACAATTCATATATAATGCATAAATTCCATTCTAACTAAGAATTGTCTCTGGTTAGTATCACTTTTTTCCTTTAATCTCTATGGCGTCCACCAGGCTGAGAGAAGCAGGAGGAGCTGGTCTCTTCTGATAAGAAAGTAGTAAATTCTTTCTTCTTTGAAAGATTTACATTTTCCTGTGGTTGGTACATAAAAACTACATTTTAACTACAAAACTACATTTACCATACTATCAAAATATTAATACCACATTAACAATTAGCACAACATAACACATATAGTAAATATCTTGCGTAGAGCCATATAATATGCACTTTTCACAGGGGGGCAGCACGGCGGCGGCGGTGGCGCGCGGGGCGGGGGCGGGGCCGCGCGGAGCGGGGGCGGGGCCGCGCGGAGCGGGGCCGGGGCCGGGTGGGAGACACCCGACGTCACAGGGGTAAGGCACGGCGGGGGAGGGGGACGGGGCGGTGCCGCACCGTGCAGGCACCACGTCACCAGGGTAGGGAGGGGTGGGCGGCGCGGAGGGGGCGGGGGAGTCCCCTGCCATGCGGTCGCCGCCATCTTGGAGACCCCAAGCGGGCCATGCGGCTTCCCCCCCACAGAAAAACGAACGCGGCATTTTTCAACCGGGGAAAGCGGGGACGGAAGATTGTCTTGTGCAACGTGGCCAATGCTGCCTGAGACTTCCCTCCCGGCCCCACGGGGCCAGCGCGGGCGGGGTGGCTGGGGCGTCCCGGAGGCTGAGCGGGCGGGCGGGAACCCTGCTGCTCCATTCAGAACGCGTTCTCGGGGACACGGGGACCGGGGAGAAGAAGGGGGGGGAGGAGGGGGAGAACACGTTTCTCGGCTGGGCTCATTCTGCATTGCCTTTTGAGATTGAATCGTGAATTCACCATTGTCGCTACAATAAAATACTTTGTAGCCTTTTTGTCCCCTGTTTGAATCAGCCTAATTAATTCCTTTTCTACAGTGCCACAGAAATCGGACTGCAGACTTCTTCGGGGGGATACCTGGGGAAAATGCAGATGTACCCAGCAAACAAAATTTCTTAACTCGCCTTTTGAGATTTTCAATTTGGCGCCTCTCACAACCGACACATAGTTATAATACAACCTTTTCTGAGCAACCCTTAGCTTTCCACCCATGTTTTGATACTAAGTTGCTTATGAACCCAAACCCAGATGAAAAGCACTCCCCCCGCGGACCCCGTTTGCTCAAAATCACAGGATTTTTAACCCTTTAGCTGCGCAGCTATTTTTGGAGGATTTTTTTCCTCCCCAATAGATCCCCCTCCCTCGGGGGAACCCTAAAACCAGTAAATATCTCCCGTTGTGGGTATACTTACGTGTCCTGTGACCTGGGGGGTGCGTGGGTCGGGTTTTTCTGCCGCAAGAAGCACTCCGGTTGGGGCCCGAAGCTCCCCTTCTTTCCCCTGAAACTTGCCTTGTTTAAAAGTCAATTTCACAGGGGTGCGTGATGCCCAGAGACTGTTCTTCGGGCTAAATCAGCCCCAGTCCGTTCGCAGGGTCCGCCTCATCTCCGGGGGGGGGGCCCTGCTTGGGCTCCGGACGCTCTGTCACAGTGGAGCCGTGCCCCACGTGGTCCAAGCTGCTTCTGCCGGCGTGGTTCGCCCCACGTTGGGTACCAACTCTGTGTCTGGTTCCGTCCTGCACCGGGCGGGAGATGACCTCTGGCTAGCTCGAGTCAACACGGCCACAGAATGGTCCCAGTTCGTTTCGGCTTCTCGGCTTAGCAGCTGGACCCCAAAAGTGTTGTGACAGCAACAGCAGCAGAAGAGAAAAGGCTGGCTCTCAGCTTAGCAGGTTAAAAGATGTTTATTAGCTCCAGAGTTGAGGAGCAGAGAGGCTCCGAGCTCCGAGGCTGAGAGCTCCGAGGCTGAGACGCTGAGAGAGAGACTTTGAATCCCCCTCCTACCCCTTATAAGCGGGGGAGGGGTTCCAGGGAGGATACTACAAGACAACAAATCAGGGAATTCAGGGGGTAACAAGGTGTGCCCACCCCCAAGCATTGGACCACTAAAATCCAAAGCTAAAGGAATTCCCCCCAGGGGGCGTATCACCTGAAGCCCTCTCCCTGAGATTTTGCAACCTGGGAGGGTTCCTCAAAGTGATTGACAAGCTGCCCCAGAGAGGGGGGTGGGAGGACTGACACAAAACACCTTGTTATACAGACAACACAAAAAGGGTTACAACACTGGGGATACAGTGAAATGAACCATAACATAAACTTCTTATAAAAACCTAATAAAACAGTTCTGCACCACCACACGGCTCCGCAGAATTCATTAGAATTCACCCGCCAGGAGAACCAGGAGACAGTTAAAAAGGGTTAAATGAAGCGGAAAGTGAAAATGAGGGCAAAAGAGATAACCTCTTCCCTTCTGAGGGAGGTGCCCACGGCCCCAGGAATCCTCGGATACTTAAATGTACCGATCAATACAAGTAATGTGAGAGCCTTTAAAAGGGAAATGGGAAAGCTTATGAATGACCCTTTAAAAGTATCAGAAGTTTCTAAAAACTAGCATATACTCATATGAAGATGTTACTGCAATTTTAAGGTCATTATTTAATACGGAATAAAGGGAAATGATAAGGCAAGCCGGGATGAGGGAGTGAGAACACAGGAACCCCAAAGTACCCCCGGGGATCAAAAATGGCCAAGCCAGGATCCCCGGTGGAATGCTCAAACAGAGGAAGGCAGGAGAAGTATGATTGACATAAGAAATATAGTAATTCAAGGCATCAGGGAAGCAGTACCCAGGGGACAGAACCTAAGCAAGGTATTCGGGGAATGCCAAGGGAAGGAGGAAACCCCTACTGAATAGTTAGAGAGATTAAGAAAAAGCCTGCAAGTGTATTCCGGAACATATCCCAATTCTCCCATGGAAAAGTTTTATTAAAAACCCAATTTGTCGCAAAGCCATGAGAGGATATATGGAGGAAATTGGGAAAAAAATCAAAAATTGGCAGGAGAAGAAGTTACAGGAGCTACTGAGGGAAGCTCAAAAAGTATATATGAGGAGAGATGAGGAAAAACAGAAAATGCTGGAAAAGGTATTAGTAGCAGCTGTAAAGAAAGCCCAGAAGCAGGAGCATCCCCAAGATTTGGGGAGAACACCAAAAAGAGCCCCCCCCCCAAAAAAAACCAGTTCTTCCTCTAAAAAGGACCCCTGGTAATCAAGACGAGAGACCCGAATGCTTCTATTTTAAGAAGAAGAGCCACCTAAAGAAGGACTGCAAGAAAAGAATAAGGGATGAGAAAATATTCCAAAAAGATTAGGGATGTCAAGGGCTTTTTATTTTAGGTAAAACTTAAAAATAAGACCCGAAAAGAAGAAGATAAAATTTCTAGTAAACTCTGGGGTGGAAAAAAAAGTTCTTTTAAAGAGCTGCCCCCAGGGTGCAAAATCAGTAAGAATTCTGTAGTAGTCATAAGAACAAAAGGGGAGCCTTTTAAAGTCCCCCTAGTCAAAAATGTAAAACCCAGTAAGCAAAGAATGGCCCACTTGCCTACAGGCAATTAGAGCAGTAACCCTGCTAGTAAAAGAAACTAAGAAAATTACCTTTGGGGCCCCGTTAGTAGTTTACACTCCCCACAATGTGAAAACTATCCCACAGCAAAAAGCAAATAAGTGGCTTACTGATGCTAAGCTTTTAAAATACGAAGCCATACTCATTCATACACCTGAATTAGAACTAAAAAGAACTACAGCCAAAAACCCAGCTGAGTTCAATTTTGGGGAAGCATCAGAAGGGCTCACTCATAATTGCTCTGAACTAAAAACAAAAGGTTAGGGCAGACTTAAAAGATGAGGAACTAGAGGAGGGGGAGAAATAAGTTGTAGATAGTTCTGCCCGAGTTGTGGAAGGGAAAAGGAAGTCAGGTTATGCTATCATAGATGGGAAAACAGGGGAGGTAATTGAATCAGGCCCTCTAAGTGCATCCTGGTCAGCCCAAGCATGTGAACTATATGCAGTCCTAAAGGCTCTGAAAAGACTAAAGGGAAAGACTGGGACCATTTATACTGATTCAAAGTATGCTTTTGGGGTAGTACACACTTTTGGAAAAATTTGGGAAGAAAGGGGATTAATAAACACTCGAGGAAAAAAAATCTAGTGCATGAAAATTTAATACGACAAATCCTAGAGGCCATAAGGGAACCAAAAGCTATTGCTATAGTATATGTAAAAGGACATCAAGTGGGGTTACAGTTCAAGACTAGGGGAAACAACTTAGCAGATCAGGAAGCAAGGAGGGCGACACTTCTTACCCTGACAACCCCAGAAAATCCCAGAAGTGAACCCCAGGAGTTCCCCCCCTTGTCCCACTGAAAAAGAGATGGAAGAATTCAAGAAGATAGGGGGAATACTAGTCGAGGGGAAGTAGAAACTACCTGATGGTCGAGAACTAATACCCAAGGCCTATGCCAGGAAGATACTGAGGAGGCTACACTTGCAGACCCTCTGGGGAACTCAGGCCCTAGCAGAGCAATTTTTAAAATTCTTTGGATGCAAAAGTATTTATGAGTAAGCAAAACAAGAGGTCCAGGGATGTATTATATGCCAGAGAATAAATAAATCTAGAATCAGGCAAGCCCCACAGGGAGGACGTCCTTTAGCCTACCGCCCCTTTGGGAGAGTCCAGGTGGATTTCACTAAGTTACCTAAAGTAAGGAGGCATAAGTATCTGTTAGTACTAGTAGATCAATTAACTCACTGGGTAGAGGCATTCCCCAGTCCCTGGGCAACTGCCCAGGTAGTAGCTAAGAAATTATTGGAGGAAATAATACCTAGATATGGGATTCCTGATTCCATAGATTCAGACCAGGGGACACATTTCACTTCCAAAATCATAAAACACTTAGCAGACGCCCTGGGGATCCGATAGGAATACCATACACCATGGCACCCCCAAAGCTCAGGGCAGGTGGAACGGATGAATCAAACATTGAAGGCACAACTATCAAAGCTTATGTTAGAAACCAGGATGTCCTAGGTAAAGTGCCTCCCCTTGGCCCTTCTAAACATCAGGACCCAACCACACTCAGGGTCTGGACTATCTCCTTTTGAGATGCTATATGGAATGCCATATGAGCACGGAATGCCTGTGGGACATCCTCGAGTCGAGGATGGACAAATACAGTCTTATCTTGTTTCAATTAATAAAGATTTACAAGAACTTCGAAAAAGTGGACTAGTGTCACAGAGCACACCCCTGGGATTTGCCATCCACAAGATTCAACCAAGTAATAAAGTGTTAGTCAAGACGTGGAAAGAAGCACCGCTGACTCCTGACTGGGAGGGACCCTTCCTCGTCCTCCTGACCACTGACACCGCAATAAGAACCACAGAAAAAAGCTGGACACATTCTTCTCGGGTAAAGAGAGCTGAGCCACGAGACAAACCTCCGCAGTAGAAAGTCACCTCTGCACCAGGGGATTTGAAGCTGAAGATTCACCGACAGACCCGATGACCAGTGACTACTTGATAAGTTATATCCAAGCAGGGTGTACCTGCTATCCTTTTGTTCATTTTAAGTGTGCTCATTGTAAAGAAATTTAAGTAGCTCATTGTTACAGGGGAGTCAAGCCTTGGAGCCTGTGTGAGAATTGCTTAGAGGAGGAAAGGAGGCTCACAGACCTTTTTCTATATGTTGCCACTGAAGCAGGTATATTGGAATTGGATTCCCTGGGGTGGTTCCATTTATACACAAACGGATTGAAGGGGAAAACTAAAAATAAAAGCTGAACTTCTAGTAATTGAGTGTAGGAGGACAGTAAAAGTACCCTGTATAGCGGACCAAATAAAATTGGCCAGGTGGGGCACGTACAAAAGGCAATATGCGCACAGGACAGAATATGGAGGCCCGGAAGAATACCCTTGCTGCCGAGAAGATAGTTTACCTCGCCGCCGGTAGCAACCCGGTGGGCAGAGACAAAGGCAGAGGGGTACACCCAGGGGCAATCCTAGTGATCCTAAGTCTAGCCATGTACCCCACGATTAGCCTCCCCAACCCTGAGGGGCAGATGGGGCAGAAAAAAAATGCCTAAAGGAGACTCAGCGAGAGCCTACCTGGGGCCAAGATAAGATTTTCAAAGTACATTTTAACTGTCCAGAAATCCAAAAAGGGGAAATTTCTCTCACAACGAAAGTTAGTTTAAAATATGTGAATTAAAAGAAAAAACAATATACCTCAACCCAGTGGCAACGTCTAGAAAGAGGAGAGAGCTAGGTAGTATACCCGTAATTCCTAGATGTGAACAATGTAACAAAACTGTGTGAGTTAGGAGTAAGAAGGAGTCCACCTTTGTAGCCTATTTGCAGGTAAACAAGCTGTGCTACGATCAGAATAATCTAGGAATGTGCACCCTGAACGGAAAAACCTATTGGGTGGGGCAGAATACAAAACCCCAGACAGATGCTTTAAACAGCGGGCCCATCATCCTAAATATGTTAAAGTGAGAACGATAAAAGGGTCTGTCTGAAGTTAGAAAGAACCTTCTGTTTCTCTAACAATGAGGAGGGGATGGACCCAGAAAGCAAGATACAGAAATTAGCTCAAAAATTAAAAAGACAAGAACTAGAGGCAAAAAGAAAAAGATGGAGCAGGAAAGGATGAGGTCACTTAGTTAACAGTACGAACAATTAAAGAAACAATCTAGTGATTGGAGCTTGCCAGCCTCTAGCAAAAACCTGTTTGTAAACCTGGTGCAAGAAATTGCCACTGAATTAGGGCTGTCAAATTGCTGGATTTGTGAGGGATTAAAGTCAGCTGAGAGATAGCCCTGGAAGGGAAAGAGCCTAGCACCAGAACAACTTCTGAGATAGGATAACCAGATAATAAAAACCATGTCACGACCTGAGGAGTAGACCTTAGATAAACGAATAATAGAGACCACCTGCATTAGTAAAGAAATAAAGTAGTAAAGAATAGCCTGCAAAACGTATAATAGAATACTATAGTCCCGTAACATGGGCTCAAGATGAGAGTTAAGAGTACAGAACTCCAGTCTACTTACTCAACAGATTAATCAAGCTGCAAGCCGTAGTAGAAATAGTCTCGAATCACACCTCAGATGCTTTGGAGCTGCTGGCACAGCAGCACTCACAGATGAGGGCTTTTGTGTAACAGAATGAAATCGCTCTAGACTACCTGTTAGCAGAAGAGGGAAGTGTGTGTGTTAAATTAAATAAATCTGAGTGTTGCATTGAAATAAACAATTACAAGGAGACTTAAGGGACTAGCAGCTAAAATAAAGAGGGTAGCTCATGTACCTATCCAGAAATAGAACTCAATCCTCCAGACCTCCTGGTAAGATCAATTGTTTAGGACAGGAGCTTGGTAAGAAAAAAAAAAAAAAAAAAAAAAAAAAAAAAAAAAAAAAAAAAAGTGAGGTTTTTTTTCATCTTATCTTCTGTAGCTGAAGTTATCTTTTTACCATATCTAATTCCTTGTTATTCAAGGGATGCAGATAGCATCATTGCCAACAGATCTGGAATTAGCATCAAGAGGTTTTAACAAAAATAATACAATACCAAAAATCATAAAATTAAATGAGAAAAAGAGCAAAGCAGCTAAAGTGCTAGCAAATTTTGAAGCTCAAATACAAAAAGGAGTGTCCTAGGGTAACTTTATGATGCTTGTATCCCCAATCATCTGTTCTGTTTGTGCTGTATATTGAGTCCTGTGCCTTTAAGACTGGTTCTAAGAGCAAGGAGAAGCGCGGAGTTTGTTTTGAGAAAACTACCTGACTCCTCCACATTCTTCTGCGGACGGGGTGTTCGGCAGAGGCTTGGAGAGACTGCAGGACAGAGATCTTTTTTTGCTTTTAGTTAGTTTCAGCTAGCTAGGGCAGAGAAGTTCCCTGGACTGTTTTTTTTTTTTTTTTTTTTTCCTTTTTCTTAGAACTGTTTAAACCTGCTCTGGACTGAAAACCCAAGGGAGCACTGGGGGCTGCACCTGCGGCCCACCGGGGCCTGGACCTCGGCATTTTCCAGCAGCGCCGGAGGGACTGGGACTGAGGAGAGTCTGAGAGAGAGCCAAACTACACCCACGGCAAGGACTTTCTCAATTTGCCATCTCACTTCAGAAGGAGAGGTTTTATTGTTTCATATTATTCATTCTTTATACTTGTATGCACTTTGTTTGTTTAGTAAAATAGTTTTTTCCACTTTTCTCCAAAGGGTTTTTTTTTTGTTTGTTTTTTTTTTTACCGGACCGGTTGGAGGGAGGGGCCACTTGGGTTTGCTTCCTTAGAGGGATCCTATACAGGGGTTTTCTCCCAAATTTGTCCCAAACCAGGACAAGGAGGAAAAGAAAGAACATATTGGGGTGAGCCCGGAGAATAGAAGAACTTGGAGACCCAATTAATGAACTGAGGGGGTGACATACTGACAGAGTGTGTTACCGTGTTCACCCGGCGCCGAAACCCCGGGATTCGACGCTTTCCCTTTTAATTGTGGCTATCAGAGACTGTTATTTTGTCTCAAAATAAAATTCTAAATTTTGATTTACTGAATTTGGTCTATCGTATTTATTACAGCGCCGAACTAAAAGATTAAATAACAAAAATAACTAAAGACAGTTCTCAGGAAGGTTTCCAACAGAGAGCTTGGGGCAAACCCCAAGCCTCCGGGCTGCACAGCCAAAATCCTTTATCAGGATTCCTGAGGAATATTCCTCCAAATTGGGTCTCCCCCCCGGGGGAAGCCCACCAAAAGCAAGTACCGCTTGCGATACTCACCCCTTCCGTGGAACCTAGAAAGCCTGGAGTTGTCAGTCCGTCGCCGAAGAAGACTCTGGGGGTGCTCCAGAGCTGGCGCCTTCTTCCCCTGGGAGCAAGTTTCTACAGAAACTGCTCTTACCAGAGGTAGCACGACATCCAAGGACTGCTTCGGGCTCTTCAAAGCCCCAGTCCGTGCCACGCGGTCCACTCCGTCCGGGGGGCCATGCGGTGGGCGCCGATACTGTCGCTGTGGGTCCGGTCCCGCGTGGGTCCAAGCTGCTCTGCTGGCTTGGATTTCCCCTCGTTCGGGCGCCACTCTGTATAGCAGTGTCCTCTCACGCCTGGCAGGCGTGCAAGCTAGCTAAGTTCTGCACTGCCACTACGAGGATCAGTCGGGGTTACATGCAGGGCGAGTAACCTCCTCCCGGTGGGTTCTTGGTTCCCCACACAAGCGAGTGGACCTGATGGAGTTGCGACTGCGGCGACAGAAAAAGAGTCGTCTCTCTTTTGGCAGGGTAGAAGGTAGTTTATTAAGGGGAGTCCGGCAAGGAGCTCCGCCTCGTACCACTGCTGCCCAGAGAGAGAAGAGATCAAAGCTTGACAGCCACTTATAAATGGGGGAGGGCTGACAACGGGTCAGCCAACCAGGGAACATGGGGGTGGTAACAGGGGTGTCAACTTCTGAACCATTAACAAATCACAGGAGGGTAGGAGGGGATTCCCCGGGCACCAGCCTACCACTCGACACCTCTCCTGGATCTTTCCAGAATCCAGGGAAGGGTCTTGAAGTGACAGACAGGGCGAGCACGAGTAGAGGGGGAGGGACTGACAGGGACAGGTGCAGGGAAGGAATGATTGACAGAAAACGTCTGGTTAAACAACCAACTTATAAGGGGGGAAAACTATTACAAAACACAGGGGGGTACAGTGAACTGAACCATTACAAAAAAAACTTATAAATACTACAAAAATAACTTAATCACTTAATAAAACAACTCTCACACAATTACATCCTTTTTTTTTTTTTCACTTTTTTTTTCTTCAGATCGCTCTCCTGTCTCTGAATTTACATTTCTTCCCACGTTTAAGGATTGGGTTTGGAGTAATTTGAGCAAGTTATGGTCTTTTTCACTGGCCCTCATTTAATCTCAGTCCTCATGGCTGTGATCCCTCCATTTCCAAAATTTCTGGGGTTTTTCCATTAATCTCTTTTTGATCATATCACCTTTCCAGAGCACTTGTTAGACTTGCTTCTGTGAGTTCAAGATTTCATTGCCTTTCATGAAAGGAAAGCCTTACTTTCACCAAAGGGAATGAAATCTTGCAATTTCAATGAGGATTAAACTGGCAAGCTTTGCTCCATTTCCCTGCACTTCTTGTCATCCCATTCACTATCACTGTTTTCACATGGTTTTGAAATTTTTACTTTTTCCTTTTCTTTATTTTTTTCACATTGTGCTTCTTCATATCCTTACCCTGTCTCTGAATTTACATTTCTTCCCACGTTTAAGGATTGGATTTGGAGTAATTTGAGCAAGTTATGGTCTTTTTCACTGGCCCTCATTTCATCTCAGTCCTCTTGGCTCTGATCCCTCAATTTCCCTAATTTCTGGACTTTTTCCATTAATCTCTTTTTGATCATATCACCTTTCCAGAGCACTTGTTAGACTTGGATTATGGATTTCCAGATTTCATTCCCTTTCATGAAAGCAAAGCCTTATTTTCAGCAAAGGGAATGAAAATTTGAGATTTCAGTGCGGATTAAACTGGCAAGCTTTGCTCCATTTCCCTGCACTTCTTGTCATCCCATTCACTATCATTGTTTTCACATGGTTTTGAAATTTTTCCTTTTTTTTTTTTTTCCACATTTTGTTTCTTCATATTCTACCCTGTCTCTGAATTTACATTTCTTCCTGCATTTAAGGTTTGGTTATAAAACTTAAAAGGAATCCCAGCCAGGCATGACGATAAGGAGTTGTTGACTGAGCCCGTGGACCGGCACATATTTTCTTGGTGAAGAGTCTTTGCCAGGGTGACCCATACGTTCTCGCTAGGTTGTCCAATTCTCCAGCCGCGGGCATGCTGCACCATCAGGAACATCCAGGGGATCATTCAGATCACATTGAAGTAGTTGGTTTTCATCTTGTCTTAGAAATGAGTGCCAATGGGAAGGGTGCTTCGGTTAAAGAATGCAGACGATTTGTGTAACTGAACTTTGAAAACTTCCTTTTCCCACTGGTTCTCGCCAACCCTCTCTTCCTCCCTTCTTTATTAAAAGAACAGTGGGAGGGGTCGAGTGAGAGGGTCAGGGAAGGTTTGGGCGGGGAATGATAAAACTGGGGTGCAAGGGTAGGTAAGGTTTCTGGAGGGATTTTAAGCTGGAGATAACATGAACTGTATCTATCTTTAAACTGAATCTTGTCTGGATTTTTGTCGTTGCTGTGATCTGGTGATGGGATGGTGTGTCGTTTTAGGCGGATGCAGTCCTCGTCACCGCTGTCTCCAAGCAGCACTTCACTGATTTTTTGGCAAACCTGTGTTTGCTTCAGACATATTGTTGTTATCATTTGTTGGGGCAGTGTTTGCAGGACCTATATATGGTTTAATATTTTTTCCTGGGAGCCATTTGGGGCCCGATGGTGTTGAAACACAGGCATACCCTCTCCCCCAGGTAATCAACTGGAAAGGACCAGATATTTGTTGAGTTTCTGGGTCCTTGATCAGCACCGGCGGCTTCTCTTGGCACTTAGCTTGAGCCAAATTGGAGAAGTGCCGGAGTATGGGGAGGTTTGGCTCTGAAGAGGAACAATTTAGGAAGTTGATAACACAAACCGCCTTACAGACCCTCTCAACGGAAGGCATGGTCTCTGTTCCTCCCCGCTGCTGATGAAGGACTCTCTTGAGGGTTTGATGGGTCCTTTCAACAATTGACTGGCCTGTGGGAGAATGCGGTATCCTAGTAGAGTGTTTCACACCTCACTCATTAAAGAATGCTTTGAGTTGTTTTGAAGCATAGGCTGGGCATTTACTAGTCTTGTTCTGGGACTCCCAAGGTAGCAAATTCTAGGAGAAAATGCCTGATAGTGAATTTGGCCTTTTCCCCTGCGTGGGCAGATGCAAACACTGCACCTGAGAAGGTGTCGACAGAGACGTGTATATATTTTTGCCTCCCAAAGGAGGGGACATGAGTCACGTCCATTTGCCATAACTGGCAACTGTTCAGACCACGGGGATTAACCCCGGAACTCATGAACGGAGTTTGATAGTTTTAACAATTTAGACAGGAGGCCACAATCGCTCTGACTTGCTCCCATGAGAGATGAAACGTTCTCACGAGGGCTGGAACATTTTGATGATAAAAAGCATGCGACAACTTCACTTGAGTGAACATGTCTGGGATGTTGGCAACTTCAGCAGGCATGGCTAGTGTGTCCGCTCTCCTGTTTCCCTCGGCGATGGCACCAGGGAGGTCAGTGTGTGACCTCACATGCGTTATGTGAAATGGTTGCTTTCTGTGGGAGATTAAGTATATCAGTTTAGAAAGCAAGTGGTATAAATTTGGGTTGGAGACCTCTTTTAAAAAGGAATGCTCTGCTCTCATAGCTACACCTGCTTCGTATGCCAAATTGGTGACCAGATTGATTGGTTCCTGAAATCTCTCAAAAGCTCTGGAGTTCTGGAGTTTGTGGGGATCCTTCCACCACCTGGACATCAGACTCTCACTTCTGAGTCCTAGGGTCTTTCCAAGTCATCACTGACTTGTGGGAAGACCCTGAACTGTCAGTAAAAATGGTCAAGGCTTTGAGAGGTGTTCTACTTTGGACTGATTTTGGGACCAGATTGAATGTCGAATTGAACAGCTTGTGACTGGGTAGGTGCATTGAAATTTGGCCTGTGTAGCTAGCGAGAGCAAACTGGAGGCTCTCATTGGTTTGGAGCAAGTGCTCCATGTCACCAGTAGTCAACAGAAGGTAAATACACGTGAACTCACACCCTGCAAGAGTGCGGAGGCGAGCTCTAGCCTTTCTAATGAGTCCTGCCATTAATTCTTGAGGTGTAGTAATTGTCTTTGTGGGCTGGTTATGAGGAAAGACCCACTCTAAGATTATCAAAGGGTCTTTTAGTTGCGCGTCCCATTGAAAAGTGAGAGCGTGAAAGTGCGGAGCCTTACCAAGGATGGTCAGCTGGAAAGGCAAGCTGGACTCAAAACGGAGGGCTTGATGGGAAGACAGGGCCTCCTGAACCCTGACGATGGACTCCCGGGCCTCCGGCGTGATGGCACATGGCGGAGCAGGTTGAAGAGCGGCACGAGGTCTTCCGTCGTTATCCCCAGCAGGGGTCATACCCAGTTGATGGACCTGCAAAGCTGATGGAGATCCCGCAAGGTCTTCAGGTAGACCCAGATGGTCAGCTGCTGGGGCACGACAGTCCTCTCATGCATCCAGAGTCCCAGGTAGGTCCAGGGGCAGGTGTACTGGATCTTTTCCTCCCTGATTGCGAATCCAGCTTCCTCAATTGCCCTTATTGTCCTTTTAACACAGTATTTAAATAGGTCTGGTTTTTTGTGTGGATTAAAACATCATCCATATAATGAAGGATGATGGCTTCCCAGAACAGTTCCCTCAACAGTGATAAAATGTGGGCGACTTACCACTGACAAATCCTTGAAGAGTTCTTCATGCCTTGTGGTAGAACAAGTCAATGGTACCGCTTGAGGGGAGCCTGTTGAGGGAGGGAACGGAGAAGGTGAACCTTGGAGGGTCTCAGGGATGGAGGGGAATGTTGAAAAAACAATCTTTAATGTGGTGGTGTGAGAATTGTTTTTATTAAGTTATTAAGTTATTTTTGTAAGATTTTTAAGTTATTTTATAATGGTTTAGTTCACTGTATACCCCTGTGTTCTGCATTGGTTTTCCCTTCGGCATCGGTTGTTTTGTCTATTGTAAAACCCGACGTTTTCTGTCATTCATCCCTTCCCTGCACCTGTCGCTGTCAATCCCCGCCCCCCCCTCCTCGTGGTCGCCTGCCTGCCACTCAGAGACCCTTCCCCGGCTTCTAGAATCCTCCGGGAAGGGTGCCGAGTGATAGGCTGGGGCCCGGGAGACCCCCTCCCCTCATTTTGTGGTTGGTCCCCAGTTCCATGGTTCACACCCCCGGTTAACCCCCCCGATCCCTGTGACTGGCTGACCGGTTGTCGCCACCCCTGTTTCCACCCCACTTTAAAAGCTCGTGCACGCCTGCCCCCGGGGTCTCTTCTGGGCGGTGGGTCAGAGAGTGCTGAGCCCCGTGCTGCCTCTCCCCCTGAATAAAATCCTGTTTAACTGAGCCCAGAGGAGTCCGCCTTTTGATTGGCTGCCGTGGGTTGCATTTGCCATCTGCTGGCAGTCGCTGAGAGGGGAACCAAGACCCCACAGGGAGGAGGTGGCTCGCCCGGCTTGCCACCCCGACCTCACACGTTGCCGCGGTGCACGAGACGTAGCTAGCCCGTGGCCGCGCTCATCAGCGCGAGGAACAGCACCGCGACACTTTAATATCTATCAAAGCAAGTCTCCAGTCCCGGGGCAGCATCAATGGTGAGGGCAGACCAGGTTGCAGGGGGCCCATATTTTCTGTGACATCATTTATTTTCTGCAGGTTGTGGAGAAGCCTCCACCTGTCTTTGCCATGTTTCTTGAGGATGAAGACAGGGGAGCTCCAAAGGCTGTTGGTTTCTTTAATGTGGCCCTTGGAAAGCTGCTCCTCTACAAGGTACTCTAGGGTGCACAATTTCTCTTTGGGCAGGCATGGTGGTGTGAGAATTGTTTTTATTAAGTTATTAAGTTATTTTTGTAAGATTTTTAAGTTATTTTATAATGGTTTAGTTCACTGTATACCCCTGTGTTCTGCATTGGTTTTCCCTTCGGCGTCGGTTGTTTTGTCTATTGTAAAACCCGACGTTTTCTGTCATTCATCCCTTCCCTGCACCTGTCGCTGTCATTCCCCCCCCTCCTCGTGGTCGCCTGCCTGCCACTCAGAGACCCTTCCCCGGCTTCTAGAATCCTCCGGGAAGGGTGCCGAGTGATAGGCTGGGGCCCGGGAGACCCCCTCCCCTCATTTTGTGGTTGGTCCCCAGTTCCATGGTTCACACCCCCGGTTAACCCCCCGATCCCTGTGACTGGCTGACCGGTTGTCGCCACCCCCGTTTCCACCCCACTTTAAAAGCTCGTGCACGCCTGCCCCCGGGGTCTCTTCTGGGCGGTGGGTTAGAGAGTGCTGAGCCCCGTGCTGCCTCTCCCCCTGAATAAAATCCTGTTTAACTGAGCCCAGAGGAGTCCGCCTTTTGATTGGCTGCCGTAGGTTGCATTTGCCATCTGCTGAACGTCACTGAGAGGGGAACCAAGACCCCACAGGGAGGAGGTGGCTCGCCCGGCTTGCCACCCCGACCTCATACGTTGCCGCGGTGCACGAGACTGAGCTAGCCCGTGGCCGCGCTCATCAGTGCGAGGAACAGCACCGCGACAGGCAGGGGCCAGTGGTCAATCTACACTGGATGGTCTTGTTTCCAGGTGAGTTGAGGGATGGTAGGTTTTGCACGCTCCTCAGTGGCCCCGACTAAAAATCCCTGCAACTGATCTGAAGAGTGGCTCCCCATTGAGCCATCACGTCCCTCCCCCAGAGGATGATGGGTGCCCTCACCACAAATGGCCTTACAGTTGCCATTTTGCCCTTGGGTCCTCCTATGATCACATTCCTTTTGCTCATCATGGAGACTGTCACCCCTCCAATCCCTGAGAGCATCCCAGCCACAGGTTCTAATTCCCAATTGAATGGCCACTCGGAACAGGCAATGATGGTGACATACGCTCCGGTGTCCATCATCCTGTTCTCCCTTAGAAAGCAAACTGCATTTGACAATTGGTTTGTTGGACCCCATGATCTGTGTCCATATGACGAGGGGGTCAGATGGAACCTGTTCTGGGTAATTTCTAGGTAGTAAAAAAGCCTGCACAATCAAAGTCCCTGCAGGTAAAAAATAAGGTGTTTCATTGCAGGTGACAGAAATGAAAATTTTGTCACCACGACTCACAGTCTGGACTTCTGGAATCATGAAAATTTCATCGGGTCTATGCAATGGATCTCCCAAAATTAAAATGTCCCAAGGTCCATCCCGTGGCCCATATTTCCCTGTTGGAATTCTATAAATCCGTTCATCAGAGAAGTCAATAGATAAATCTGTTACCAGTTGGTGGCAGGTTTCCACCTCTACCTGTGAGTATGCTTCATCTCCTTCATAGGTGAAGGAACCTTTGGAGTCCTCCCTCTCCTCTGGAATGGTGGCAAGGGAGGAACGAGGCGGCTTTCCATTTGCTGTCGTAGCACGAGGCTTCCCCATGCTCCGCTGGAAGTTTCCCAAATGCCTTTGGTTGACGCCTGAGCCATTGGTGATCCTTGCAATTGTCCTCAAAGGACATTCTTTCAGGACAATCCTTTGAAAAGTGTCCAAAGTCTCCGCAATTAAAACATCTATTATTTTCTTTCTCCTGACATTCCCTCTGCAATTCCCTTGGCAACTGCTTGTGCTACCATGTTTTCTGTAGAAGAGTGTCTGGTACAAGCTTCTACCATTTTTTCAATTCTAGGTTCTGGGTCAAGGGGTCAATGCATCAGTCTCGAAGGCAAGGGTTCTAAGCATGCGGTCTTACTAAACGTTACAGTACTTAAAGTCCCAGTGGGGCTTAGAAGCAGGTTAACAAAGAGTTCCAACTTCGGGGGCAATAACATATTAACAAAGAATTCAAGCCACAGGGGGAAGGCAGATTGACAAGGGGTTCCAGTCACAAGGAAAAGGCAGATTCCTGGCCCAGAGTCCCGTTTCAAGCAGAGTTCTCTGCAGCAGTGGCTGCAGCAGCAAAGGCTTCTGCCGCAACAGCGGTAGCAGCAGCAGCAGCAGCAGCAGCACCCCCCAAGCGACAGCAGCAGCACCCCCCACGCGGTGATACCTTACAAAGTCCTGGCAACGGCTTCCTGGCCACAGCTCTCTGGCAGAGCCCCATTCTCTCTTGTTATAGATGGCAGGAGGATGGATCTATCATAGAAGAACCAATGAATTGATACTATTGCCCCAAAACCAGTGGATTTTTATCCATAAACCATAAATGCATATTCATATCCCTATCTATAAGTTAGCCAGTCAACTAAGAACACAATTCTAAAACATTCTCTCCACACCAATCTAAACCTAATTTTGAAACTACGAAAAACTATGAAAAACTACAAAAATTGGTATCAGACCTTACTCAAAAATCTACGCATGTAGCACATCTATTAACGTAAAAAGCTCTATCATATAGCATATCTATTAATGTAAAATCTTCTATCCTATTCACGTAAAAATTATACCTACTCTATCTAGTACTATGAGCGATGTTCTAAAATGTTTTTGTTATGTCTAAAGCTGAGCTACCAGGCCTTAGGGTTCTGGGCTCTTGTGCTAGCTGGCTGATTCTTAAGGCACTTAGAGTCTATTTGCTTAAAACTAAAGTCCAAACTTCTAGTTCATAATTACATGGCTTAATATATTTTAGTTTCTCTGAAGGCTTCAATTCTACCCCTGTATCCTTCTCTTCCCCTGGGGAACCCAGGGGGGATTACACTCCAACATTGAATGATCTGCAAAAATTGTTAGGCACTATTAGTTGGATTCACCCTTTATTGGGAAACACCACAGAGGAATTATCCCCCTTATTTCAGTTGTTAAAAGGGGACCCAGATCTCTCTTCCCCTAGTCAGTTGACAAAAACTGCCCAAAAGGCTTTAGAGACTGTAAGTGATAAAATCAACAAGTCCTTTGCCACACGTCGAAACCCAGATTTGCCTCTGCGACTGTTTCTGATTCTGCAGTATTTCCAACCCTATGCTCTTATTGGTCAATGTGATGTAAAGGAGCATCGTCTCTGGTTATTAGAATGGGTTTTTCTGCCACACACCTTTGCAAAAACTATAACCACTCATCTTGAGATGCTTATTTGACTGCTGTCGATGGGATGACTCCCATGCCTGAGCCTGACAGGATATGACTCGGCAGTAATACATCTCCCTATTACTGCAGCAGAATTAGAGAATCTCTTCAGGGATTCACTGTCATTTCAAATTTCTCTTGCAGACTATAATGGACAATTTTCTCACACGATGCCTCGACATGCCCTGCTACAATCCTTCAAGGAACTCCCCTTTCAGCAAGAACGACTGCAAACGAAAACTCCAATCCCTGGTGCAAAGACTGTCTTCACTGACGGATCAGGAAAGACACATAAACTGTCACTCTGTGGAGAAATTATAAGGGACAGTGGGAACATTTGATAACCTTTCAATCTGGATCTATCCAGCTAGTCGAACTGGCAGCTGCGGTAGAATTATTTTGCCTTTTTTGACATGAACCTATTATCATTGTTTGTGATTCTCTTTATGTTACAGGAATTGTTGACAGAATTGAGCATTCATTCCTGAAGGAAGTCTCTAACAAAGATATTTTTGTGTTATTAACCACTCTGTACAACTTTTTACTGCACAGGTCTCATGAATGCTGCATTCTGCACCTTAAGTCACACACCACTCTGCCTGGACCTATAATGGAAGGTAATGTGAGAGAGGATGCCCTCACCATGACAGTCGCTATACCACAAAAGTTAGGGCAGGCAAAACTTTCTCATGATTTTTACCATCAAAATGCCTGAGCACTGGCAAAACAATTCCACCTGACTTTGCCACAAGCACGGGATGCAGTGAATACTTGCTCACAATGTCAGCAGATTCCTTCTTTGCCACAAACGTTAGGTACAAACCCACAGGAGTTGAAACCTAATGACATTTGGCAAACAGATATAACACATATCCAGCTTTGGGACTTTTAAATATGTCCATGTTTCTATTGATACCTTTTCAGGATTCATAGTAGCAACAGCACACAAGGGTGAGATGCCACCCAATACTGGCTCCGTGCCTTCAGCACGATGGGTGTCCCTCAACAGATAAAAACAGATAGTGGACCTGCATATGCATCTCATAAAACACAAGAATTCTTCCACACTTGGGGTATCAAACACGTCACAGGTATTGCCCATTCCCCAACAGGGCAAGCAATAGTCTGTTGGAAACCAGATGGAAATCTCCCAGGACCCTGTGCACACAGGTTCAGAGGCAGAAAGGAATGCAGGGGTTGGTTTGAAACCCTCAGAGAAACTGAGATACATAAAGTCACACAGACATGAAGTGGGAATGTAAGTTTTAGTTTTAGGTAAGTAAAAATATGCCTTAAGTGCCTTAAGCAAATAAGAGACTGTATGAGTTAATAGAAAAGCCCTAAAGTCCAGTTTAAAGTTCAGTAGCATTACCTTTTACAAAGTTAACTAAGTTCTAGACATAACATAAACATAGCATAGCATTGCTAGCATTGCTAGATAGAACAGATAGACTATGTGCGTAGACCCTGTGTAAGAAATGACGACCATTGTTGTACAACTGTGTTAGACCAGAATAGGTGCAAAAAGACAGTAACAGCATTGTTGTTGTAGCTGATTGGATGATTTATGAATATAATGCATTGTATCGGGGGTAGTGTGACCACTGCTTCTGCTTCTGCTTGGGACATGGGGACTCTGTGCTAGAAGGCTTTTTGCATAATGGCACGGACTGTAACACTGAACTTACTACCTTCGTGAGACTGATCTAGCCATGCAATAAATTACTTATACAACAAGCAACAGCCGCTCCTGTTTCTTTGTTGACCGGCTCAACCTCGAGAATAGTCGAAAGGGCACATTTCACATTAAAAAACATGCTACAAAAACAAAAGAGAGGGTATCAGATAGGCATGCTCCCTCAAGAGTAGCTTGACAAAGCAACCTATGTTTTAGATTTTTTGAATCTCTCCTGTAGGGATGACTTAACTGCACATAAAAGGCTCCTGGGTCAGACCGCTGATGGAGAAGGAGTTCACCCAGAAGTTACATACAAGGATGTACATAGTGGTCAGTGGAAAGGTCCAGTTCCACTGTTAGCTTGGGGAAGAGGCTATGGGTGTGCTTCTTTACCTACAAGACCATATTGGCTCCTGGCAAAATACATCAAACCCAGCCAAGGATGACAACAATGAATCTTGTCTTTCTTCTGCTGTACTGCCATCAAATGGTGGAAGGGAGAATCTACTGGGCCCACATCATTCAACCTCTGCTGTTTTGGCCTCTGACCTGGTGGGATCCAGAGCCTCCCCTCAGCAACAATAGAACGGAATGGGTAGGAGGAATTGGCTTCCTCCCCTGGATCAAGATATTGTAGATACATTAAGTATTAACACTACTTTTGTTACTGATTTACCGCCTATATGCTTAACATAGAATCAAACAAGTATGTCTTTACCTCGTTCTAACTTTTCTATGCAGTTGCATTTAATATATGTACACTGAGACAATGCAAGAAAATTGACTGCTATTACATTGCCAGCCATTCTGTCTACCTCCAACACATCTGTGGATGCCATTCCACCTCACTTCCCAAAATGTTGTTTTACACCCATCTCCAATATACAGCATTTGGAATGGACACCATCTATAGGACAGCAGCCACAACAATTCTTACAGTATGGGAGGGTAATTTATTGGGGACCACATGGTATCTTTAAAGAAAGTGAGATCCATGTAACCATTCTCCTGTCCCAAAAGGCAAACAGCAGCATTGTTTGGCATGATGGTGGGATGGTTGGATCATTAATTCAATATTATTTAGGTAATAATCAGTCCCGTGTGCACAAACAGTTGTGGAAAAAATGTTGTTACCTGCTTTTGGCAATAAGATATACCAAGTTAAATTAGATAAGAATGCTACAATTGCTACTTTAACACTGCAAGAGGAACAATTACTAATGACTTGTGCTTCACACCTGTATGTTTTTGCTTTAGCTAATTATTTTTCGATAGATTATAGAAATGGTTTGTATTTTTATCTGCTGATTCTTTTGCTTTCAAATCTTGTATAGCCTATGGACATATGTGTAACTATTCTGTTCTTCTTCCATTTAAAAGAAGATCTGAAATTTGGGTACCTGTAAACCTTACTCGAGCGTGAGAAGGACAGAATGGTCTCTCACAATTGGCTCAAATAGCCCAAGAAGAAATCCAAATGAGTAAGAAACGAGTTCGCAAATTTCTGGGTTGGTTTATCCTTGCTACTGCTTCTGCCATAATAATATTAGCCACACCCTCTGTGGTTGTCACTGCCTTAACTCATTCCATTCAAACTGCCCATACCATGAGACAACCTCTAAGTAATATCACAAAACAATTATAAACACAAGAAAACATTGATAGAGAAATAATGGCCAGATTAGATTCCCTGTGTCCTAGGTTACAATGTAAAATGTGCCCAAAGTATGTATTCTATCACCATCTACATGAAATGTTGAAACTAAGTTGTGCCCCACTGTTTCCCGTGCCCCCTCCCTCCAGACTATCTTCTGTTAATGGCCCATCAATGCCGTCCTGCATGACTCATAGATAACTCTCCCCAGGAGCTATCTCTGTTTAATAGGCAATCAAGGACCCATTACAAAACTGATAAAATGATATCAGTCCATTGTGAGATGCTCTGCCCAGGGGGAGGAGCCAAGCATTCCCACCTGGATATAATCTGGGCCTTGGGACAGCACAGGCAGCCTTACCCACTGGATTCCCAGAGGACAAGAGCTACCAGACCTTTCTGCAAGAACACTGCTTCAACAAGACCACTTCATCTGGACTGCTACCACCACGGTTTCAGGTTGTATTCTGACTCTGTCAGTGATCTTTTGTACCATTGCATGTGTTTTATTTTATTTTACTTTTTTTTTTTCCTCTCCTATTAAATTGTTTTTTCTGACTTGGAGTCTCTCGCTGGTTTTGCCTTCAAGCCAGCACACCCTGGAAAGTGCTCTTATATGGGTAGGCAAGAGAGTTGAGGCCCAAAAAACTCGTTGTCTTGGATTATGTAATTTAAAAATGTGTATTCTATTTCATCTGTTGAAAGCTTTTTTTTTTGGGAGATGTTTTATCCTTCTGACTCCAGGAGGGAGGGGGGTGGATGCCTTCTGATAATGGCCCAGCCATTAAAACCCGGTGGGGCAGTGTTTCTTATCTCTTTCACCACCCCTCCATCCTCCAGGGGGACATCTTCTGATAATGGGCCATTAGGGCCCACCAATGACATGACACATTCCATCATCCCATTGTGAAGTGCTCCACCCAGTGGGGGAGGAGACAACTGTTCCTAGCTAGATAAAAACTGGGACTGAAGGATACAAGGCATCCGGTTATTCCACTGGATTCCCGGAGGAAGACCAGACCCATCTCGTCACCACTGGAATTTCTACAGGACCATCTCTGTTGCAGTGCACTAAATAGTTTGACCATTTTTGTTATTATATTGCACTGGGTGGTTTATCATATTTGCACACAAAAAAAATTTTTATTATATTTTGCACATGCTATGTTCTGTACCCCCTCTGGGTTCTGGTGTTGCTATCCTCTAGTCGATCCCTCCCTATCCCCCTCCCCGGTTGTTTCCCATTGGTTGTGGTTCTTCTCCCTGCTCCTTTCCCCCAAGGTTTAAAAATCCCCGCCATGAGAGACTGTCCATCTTTCTGTTCCTCCTGGAGTTCGGCTTCTACAATAAAGCTGTGGGACCGTGGTCCATAGGAAGAAAAAGAGCGCCTCTGTCTTTTACCTTCTGTCCACTATCAGGGTAACACACCGGGGTCTGGAGCTAGCCAAGATTTTACCCTGAGAGCGAGGTGCCCTGATACATCTCTACTCCACAGAACCACATCTGTTACTTCAGGAGGAGTTATTTGGACTGCTTCCAAAACCCTGGCCAACTGGGTGCCAGGTTGTATCCCTGACTCAGGGTTTTTTTCCAGGATATTTGTTTGCTTCCTTGCTTGTTTTTCTTGTACTACTACATTTGTAATTTCTTTTTTTTTTTTTTTTATTTAATATTCCTAGTAAAGAACTGTTACTCCTATTCCCATATCTTTGCCTGAAATCCCCTAATTGCAAAATTTTAATAATTTGGAGGGAAGAGGGTTTACATTCTCCATTCCAAGGGAGGCTCTAGGTTTCCCTGTGTCATGGGTTAGCATAGTTTAGTTTTTTAGTCATACAGGAATGCGGAATGATTTTCCGGGTCAGGACCTGGGAATTGCTTTAGAAAGGACAGGGACCTATCAGAGGGTTAGTTGGAATATTGGCATCTGTTTTGACCACTGAAAATTGTCGGCTATGACTTTGGGAAGTACCAAATAAAACCCCTTGATTTCCTGCAGGTGGGTCCTTCCTTCTTTCCTTTGGCCAGAGAGAGACTGGTAACACCGAGTTAGTCCTGCTGCTTCCCCCCTTTTGGGAGGGAGCTGGCCTGAGGCCTGGCTGGATTCTGTCGGCTCCTGGGGGGGAGGGAAGGAGAGATTGCTGCTTTACAACAACTACTTTCTCCAAACTTCCCTGGAGCAGGGAGAGATCTCTGCCGGGCCCCTGATAAGAGCTATGGGCACCATTTAGGCTGAGGCTGCCCCGATTTAGACCGAGGCGTGGGCCGGAAAGGCATTTATGATCCTGCCTGGTTTTTTGTTTTTTTTTTTTTTCTAATTCCGGCCTGCCCGGGTGCTCTGATCTCTGATGTTTCTGTGAATTCTTCCTCCCTCACCAGGGTGGCCTTGAACATCTAACACCATGCGCTACCTCTGGAGAGAAGAGACTCGGGGCAGATTTAACCCTTTCCTAGCAACATGAAGCTTCCAGTGCTTAAGCCTTCCCTGAGAGAGAAAAGAAAGAGACAGAGTGAACATAAAGAAGAAGCAGCATGAAGTCAGGGGAGCGAGAGTGAAAAGACTATTAAGAAAGAAGGTTGAAGAGTTGGTTGTTCCATTCTTATTTGAGCCATGGAAATGAACTCTATATTTAGATTATTCCTTTAAATCATGGTGTGGTGGTTTCAGGCAGATTTTGGGAGAAACCCTCCCACGGGCCCCCCTCCCCTCCTCCAACCGGTTCGGGAAAAAAGATTTCCTCAGAGAGAAGTGGAAAAAACCTGTTTATTAAACAGGCAAAGCACTCCCAGCACAATACCCGATGACAAGAGCTTCGTGCCGCTTACGGAGGGATAACAAACTTAAAGAAACTCTCCTCTTGAGGGTCGTCACTGTGCTCCACCGCTCCGTCTCCGCTGACGTTGGGAGAAAAGGAGATGTGCAGGGCTGGTCTTGGTGGGGTGGGTCCCCTGTGGAGGCCCCCCGGTGCTTCCCCAGGTCCTTAGTCCGGAGAGGTTGGAACAGTTCCGAGGAGAGGACAAAAAAAGCAAAAAGGAAGGAAAAAGGACAAAAAAAGAAAAAGAAAAAAAAAAGCAAAAAGCTTCAGCTATTCTACAGCGTCTAACTATGCTAGCACTAAACTAACTAACTGCCGAGGAAAAAAAAAACAACAGAGCATCTTTCGTCTTGCCGTGTTCCAGCTCCCCCGCTTCAAGGTCACTCCGATGAGCAGAGTTTTCCTGGGGAAAAACAAACCACGCTTGCCCTCCCCCCTGCACCCAACAGACGATTGGGGATACACAGTCACCCCAGGACATCTTCCACCCCTTATCCCCATATCGTCAACTTACAGACAGAACCAATACATATTCCACATAAAACTTCCATCCATTCTCCCCACAGAAAAAAAAAAGAAAAATACAAGCAATACCCATCATGCTCCTGTCACGTTCCACACTGAGCCACTGAATCCAGGCCCCAGGCTGCAGGGCAGCAGGATTCCTCTCTCACTTACTCATACCTTCTATTTCATTCTGCGTGGTTTAATGTACAGACAATGGCAATTACATTCAGCAGACAGTGATGTTTGTAAATGATTCTCACCCAACAATCAGATCTCCCTGAGGTACACATCGTGTTGTTCCATCTTTCTGCATTATCCACCATGTGCAACCTGGTCCCTGAGCAAAGACAACCCCACGAATGGGTTTGTCTGAACTTGAGGCAGACTTGATCCACACTGTCTTCCCTAACAGACCTCTGGCATGCACCACTGGGACTTTATCTCCATCTATTGTATGCAGAGGCTCAGCCTGCGCAGGGCCTGCTCGGTTGGTGGAGCCTCGGGTGTTGACCAACCAGGTGGCCTTTGCTAAATGCTGCTCCCAATTCTTGAAAGATCCCCCACCCAATGCTTTCAACTGGGTTTTTAACAATGCATTGTGCCTCTCCACTTTGCCTGCAGCAGGTGCATGGTAGGGAATATGGTACACCCACTCAATGCCATGTTCCCTAGCCCAGGTGTTAATAAGGCTGTTCTTGAAATGAGTCCCGTTGTCTGACTCAATTCTCTCGGGGGTACCATGCCTCCACAGGACTTGCTTTTCAAGGCCCAGGATGGTGTTTCGGGCAGTAGCATGGGGCACAGGGTAGGTCTCCAGCCACCCCGTGGTGGCTTCCACCATTGTGAGCACGTAGCGCTTGCCTTGGCGGGTTTGGGGAAGGGTGACGTAGTCAATCTGCCAGGCTTCCCCATACTTATACTTGGACCATCGCCCGCCATACCACAGGGGCTTCACCCTCTTGGCCTGCTTGATGGCAGCACACGTCTCACAGTCGTGGATAACCTGAGAAATACTGTCCATGGTTAGATCCACCCCTCGGTCTCGGGCCCACTTATAGGTGGCATCTCTGCCCTGATGGCCTGAGGCATCATGGGCCCATCGAGCTAAAAACAACTCTCCCTTGTGTTCCCAATCTAAATCAATCTTTGAGACTTCTATTTTTGCTGCCCGATCTACCTGCTCGTTGTTTCGATGCTCCTCATTAGCTCTACTCTTGGGGATGTGGGCATCTACGTGGCGAACTTTCACAGGTAGTCTCTCTACCCTGGTAGCAATGTCTTTCCACTCCTTAGCAGCCCAAATTGGTTTCCCTCCACGCTGCCAATTAGCCTCTTTCCACCTCTTCAGCCATCCCCACAGAGCATTGGCTACCATCCATGAATCGGTATAGAGGTAGAGCCTCGGCCACCCCTCTCTTTCAGCAATATCCAAAGCCAATTGAACAGCCTTGAGTTCTGCAAGTTGACTTGATCCACCCTCGCCTTCAGTGGCCTCAGCAACCTGTCGTGTGGGGCTCCACACGGCTGCTTTCCACTTCCGGTTCATCCCTACAATATGACAGGAACCCTCAGTGAAAAGGGCATAATGTGTCTCCTCTGCTGGCAATTGGTTGTATGGTGGAGCCTCTTCAGCCCGTGTCACTTGCTCTTGTTCTTCATCTGTGAGGCCAAAGTTTTCACCCTCAGACCAATTGGTAATTATTTCCAAAATCCCAGGGCGATTCAGTTTACCCATTCGGGCGCTCTGTGTAATAAGAGCAATCCACTTGCTCCATGTGGCATCAGTGGCATGATGGGTGGAGGGAACCTCTGCTTTGAACATCCATCCCAGCACTGGTAGTCGAGGTGCCAGCAGGAGTTGTGTTTCAGTGCCTACTACTTCTGAGGCGGCTTGAACTCCTTCATAGGTGGCCAAGATTTCCTTTTCTGTTGGAGTGTAGTTGGCTTCGGACCCTCTGTAGCTTCGGCTCCAGAATCCCAGTGGTCGGCCCCGAGTCTCCCCAGGCACCTTCTGCCAAAGGCTCCAGGACAGGCCATTGTTCCCGGCTGCAGAGTAGAGCACGTTCTTCACCTCTGGTCCCGTCCTCACTGGGCCAAGGGCTACTGCATGAGCGATCTCCTGCTGGATCTGGGCAAAGGCTTGCTGCTGTTCAGGGCCCCAGTGGAAATTGTTCTTCTTGCGGGTGACCAGATAGAGAGGGCTCACAATCTGGCTGTACTCAGGAATGTGCATCCTCCAGAAACCTATGGCGCCTAGGAAAGCTTGTGTTTCCCTTTTGTTGGTTGGTGGACACATTGCTGTGATCTTGTTGATGACTTCAGTGGGAATCTGACGCCTTCCATCGTGCCACTTTACTCCTAGAAACTGGATCTCTCGAGCAGGTCCCTTAACTTTGCTCTTCTTGATAGCAAAGCCAGCCTTCAGGAGAATCTGGATGATCTTCTCTCCCTTCTCAAACACTTCCATTGCTGTGTTTCCCCATACAATGATGTCATCGATGTACTGTAGATGTTCCGGAGCCTCACCCTTTTCCAGTGCAGCCTGGATCAGTCCATGGCAGATGGTGGGGCTGTGTTTCCACCCCTGCGGCAGTCGGTTCCAGGTGTACTGCACGCCCCTCCAGGTGAAAGCAAACTGAGGCCTGCATTCTGCAACCAGAGGAATGGAGAAAAAGGCATTAGCAATGTCAATTGTGGCGTACCACTTTGCTGCCTTGGACTCCAGCTCGTACTGGAGTTCCAGCATGTCCGGCACAGCAGCACTCAATGGTGGAGTCACTTCGTTCAAGGCACGGTAGTCCACAGTCAATCTCCATTCTCCGTCAGACTTGCGCACAGGCCAGATGGGGCTGTTGAAGGGTGAGTGTGTTTTGCTGACCACCCCTTGGCTCTCCAGCTCACGGATCATCTTGTGGATGGGGATCACAGCATCTCGAGTTGTTCTGTACTGTCGGCGATGCACTATTGAAGTGGCAATTGGCACTTGTTGCTCTTCCACCTTCAGAAGACCTACAGCAGATGGGTTCTCTGATAGTCCAGGCAAGGTATTCAACTGCTTAACACCCTCTGTCTCTACAGCTGCTATCCCGAATGCCCACCTAAATCCCTTTGGGTCTTTGAAATACCCATTTCGGAGGAAGTCTATGCCCAAAATTCATGGAGCTTCTGGGCCAGTCACAATAGGGTGTCTCTTCCACTCATTTCCAGTCAGGCTCACATCAGCTTCCACCAAAGTAAAATCTTGTGAACCCCCTGTCACCCCAGCAATGGAAACAGATTCTTCCCCTACATGTCTTGATGGAAGTAATGTGCACTGCGCACCAGTATCAACCAAGGCCTCGTATTTTTGTGGTTCTGACGTGCCAGGCCAACGAATCCACACAGTCCAAAATACACGGTTTTCCCTAGCCTCTACCTGGCTAGAGGCAGGGCCCCTCTAAGCCTGGTTATCCTTCTTTCCTTGAGCATATGTCTTAGAGGTTCCTTCAAGGGGGTCGGACATGTCATCATCGTCATACCTGGCAGTTCGGCTACGGGCAACTGGAGCCGCTTCCCTTTTGGTGGAGCTCCCTCTTTGAGTCTTGACTTCCTTCAATTCACGCACCCGTTGTGCCAGGGCAGCCGTAGATTTTCCATCCCATCTGTTCATATTTTCTCCGCAATCCCGCAGGAAGAACCACAACTCAGCACGTGGAGTGTATCCTCTCTCCCTAGCTGGGGAGCGTCTACGTTGGGTACCAGAACCTCTGATCTGCACTGCTGAGATTTGGAGAAGGTCCTCTCTAATCTCCTCCCTGAGTTTCTTATGGTTCTCATCTATCTTATCCTCCAGTTTCTGTAGACGTGTTTCTACAGCTGCGATCCTGGCATGTGTTGGGCCATGCACAGCATCTGCATATGCTCGGAGCTTCTTTGCCATATCAAGCACTGTTTCCTCCATGTCCTCCCGCTTCATTACTGCTAAAGCAGAAGCGTATTCTAATGGCCCGAGTCGCATAAGTTTTCGCCACATCACAGATGTACATGATACCAAGTCTGGGTTCCTAGTGTTTATGTCATCTGAGAAAACCATCTCTGCCACTGACATTTCTCTCAAGCGTTGAATCCCTTGTTCTATGGTCTTCCATGGGGTTTGCTGCATATAGAGATCATCTGCACACAAGTATCTTTCTGCCACACTTCCTAGGACCCGTATCCAGAGACTGCAAGGACTAGCCTCTCTCATCATCTCCTGGTTGATGACTGGATCATGTGACAGGGATCCCAGATGCCTCGCTTCAGTGCCATCCAGAATTGTAGCCTCGCCTGCAGCATCCCAAAGACGGACTAACCAACTAATTATAGATTCATCAGGTTGTCGCCGGTAATCTTTTCTTAGGCCCCGAAGGTCCTTCAGGGAAAAGGAATCAATATTTGCTTCTGATCCTGTGCTAGAAGCTTTGGCTTCTGATTTTGGTGAAGGTCCTTCTCTTGGGTCATCATCGTCCACTGGTCGATTGGTTTTGACTGTGTGCTTCTTTGCCGGAGCAACTGCCAGGGGCTTAGGCTTACTGTCTGCTTTAGCTGCCAACTCAGGCTCAGGTTCTAGTTTAGCTGCTGGCTTCATAACTGGGGTGTTGGCTGTAGCCTGAGTGACTGGGGTGGCTGTTGATTTGTATCCCTTCCCCCCTCCCTCTGTCTGCTGCCCTACAGTCTCTAGCAATGTGCGATAAGCATTTGCCAGGGCCCAGCTTACTGCAGCCATCTTTTCCCCCTTAGAGCCATCATGGTACCTCTCTTTCAGGTATTTCCCCAGCTCCACTGGATTCTGAATTTGTTCCCGTGGAAAATCCCAGACTACAGGGTCAGAGAATTCCTTGAGGAGTTGGCCCATATCCTCCCATTCTCCACACCACTCAGTATTTCCTCTGCCTGGGTCAGGGGTTTTATCAGCCCCTCTAGAAATCTCAGCCCATATTCTAGAGAAGCTGCAGACTGTATAGAGGAGGCTTACCAGATGACATACCAGAAAGATGGTCTCTTTAACACTCAGGGGAAAGTGAACATTCTCCAACAATGATTTAACCGATTCAGAGGAGAAGGAAACGAAAGACTGCAACGCTTCATCCTCTGCTCCTCCTCCCACAAACAGGGTGAATAACCATAACCATGACCCATACATAGTAGGAAAAGATCTCAGCACCTTTATAAACTTCCTACAAATTAATATGATTAAACCAAGGCCAATAGCTACTCTAATCCGTGTCCCTCTACTGTAAAAACTGCGTATTAGTGACAATATTGGGGCTATCTCTGGATATGCAAATAAACCTAAGGACCACAAAGGTATTAAGACCTCAAAGAAGCCTGAGGATCCAAAACACAGCAAGGCCCCCACCCCAAGAGACATGAGGTCAAACAGCATAATTACTGACTGCTAAATACTAATCAGTACAGGGTTTTTCCACTCTCTCGAGCCCCATGTATGGGCGCCAATAAATTTGTGGTGGTTTCAGGCAGATTTTGGGAGAAACCCTCCCACGGGCCCCCCTCCCCTCCTCCAACCGGTTCGGGAAAAAAGATTTCCTCAGAGAGAAGTGGAAAAAACCTGTTTATTAAACAGGCAAAGCACTCCCAGCACAATACCCGATGACAAGAGCTTCGTGCCGCTTACGGAGGGATAACAAACTTAAAGAAACTCTCCTCTTGAGGGTCGTCACTGTGCTCCACCGCTCCGTCTCCGCTGACGTTGGGAGAAAAGGAGATGTGCAGGGCTGGTCTTGGTGGGGTGGGTCCCCTGTGGAGGCCCCCCGGTGCTTCCCCAGGTCCTTAGTCCAGAGAGGTTGGAACAGTTCCGAGGAGAGGACAAAAAAAGCAAAAAGGAAGGAAAAAGGACAAAAAAAGAAAAAGAAAAAAAAAAGCAAAAAGCTTCAGCTATTCTACAGCGTCTAACTATGCTAGCACTAAACTAACTAACTACCGAGGAAAAAAAACAACAGAGCTTCTTTCGTCTTGCCGTGTTCCAGCTCCCCCGCTTCAAGGTCACTCCGATGAGCAGAGTTTTCCTGGGGAAAAACAAACCGCGCTTGCCCTCCCCCCTGCACCCAACAGACGATTGGGGATACACAGTCACCCCAGGACACATGGGAAAGATAAGCATTTGGGGAGATGATTGTTTGGATTTGTGTGTGGATTTGAGCAAAGGTGTTTGTGATGGACTAAGTAATATTAATCCTATAAGATGCTTGAACAGAGATAGAGATGAGAAGCCCTCTGCACCAGGGAAGAAGTGAGAAGATATCTCTGTACCTTGAGATGAAGAATCCTTTGCCTTTAGTTATTCCTCTTTAAAAGCTGACACCCCAATATGCAAAAGTCTAAAACCCATTACCCATAAGCCGCTTGGGAAACTGCTCCTGGGAGGGTCAGAAAGGCAGGTTTCTCCAGGCGGTTGTTTTTGTGACAGTAAAACACCCACAAGAGAACTGTTCTAAGTTGTCAGTGGGATCCATGACTCTAAGAGGGACTCTTCTCCTAAAGAATTGATGAAAGACTCTTGTCAAATGGTGAAACTGACTAAAAATGACAAGTTTTGTCCCTTTATGTTTTTTTGTAGGAAAGTGAACAGTTTGTAAGGGGAGGGAAGAGTGTTTTTGGAGTTTCATTCTGTTTTGTTTTAGTTTTTTTCCCCAACTTTCTTTTTCCATTCTTTTAGTGTGTGTTAATAAAACTATTTGTTCATTTTTAAGGTTGTGCCTGCTTTGTTTTTCTCCTAGTCTCTCTCCCACAGAAAAAGAGTGAGTATTAAGACCAGAATTTAGTGAACGTGAAACCACTACATTAATTGGTGTTTCTGACCGCTTTTCGAAATTAAAACTATTACACCCAGGCAGACAACTGTCTTTAAAAACCAAGACACTCGTCTATCCCTGCACTGTGATTGGGAACATATCCATAATTCCTTATGTGTCACTGCCCTTCCATGGAATGACACGGAACAGAATTGAGAGACAGTTAAAAACCACCTCCAAGGAGCCTTTGATAAATCCTTAAAACAAAATATACAGGCACTTCACACTCAATTAAAAGATCAACTCAGAACATTACAATCTCTGCGGGAAGAAAAGGTGTTGACAGATATGAAGAAATATTTTTCTTGGCTAAATTGGAAAAATTGGTTTTCTGAGATAAATTTATGAGTTTGGGTTTTCATTGGACTGAGTTGTCTGGCAATGATATTCTTTTTAATCTTCTGTCTTGTCCTTTTTAACATAATCAGAGGTGTTAAAAGCATGCAAAACCAAGTCATAGTTACCTTAGCCTTATCTATGACCCCAATAAAAACAAAAAGAGGGAGATGTGAGAACGAAACAAGCCTGACACTGCAGAAAATTCCTGGGAAGCACAGAAGAACCTAGATTACACACTATCTGAGCACCGGAAAGGCATCCTGTTTCTTCAAAAGCCAGCAAACATTGAGGAAACTAACAAACTGTCAGGCCAACGGATTTATTACAGGCCTGCAACTGGGATGCGTGCGAAGGACTGAACAAAGGTTCTCACACTAAGTGTATAAGTACTGTCTTAACTCTGCGTAATGATCTTAATTTAATAAAACTGGGAGGAAACACCAATTAATGTTGGGGTTTTTGGTATTTATTCTCTTTCTGTGGGAGGGAGAGATTAGGAGAAAAAAACAAAGCAGGCTTAAGCTTAAAAATGAACAAAAATAGTTTTATTAACACACACTAAAAGAATGGGGGAAAAAAAAAACGGAGAAAAAGAAAACCTAATCTAAAACAGAATGACACTTTAAAACACGCTTCTCTCCTCTTACAAACTATTAACTTTCTTATTAAACAACATAGAAAGACACAACTTGAGATTTTCAGTCAGTTTCGCTATTTAGGCATAATCACTCATTACTTTAGGAGAAGAGTCTCCCTAAGGTTTTTTTATGAAGATGTTTGCCACAAGACAAAAATAGTCCAGTGCTCCCAATGTCACGCATCTGCTGCCACCCAGAGTTTTCGCAAAGCTTCTCAGTGTATCTGGGGTACTATTTACGAATACTTCTTCTAGTCTAAAATCATCTTTGTCTCAAAGACTGAGACCTCCTTTTAACCCAGGAGCGGGGGCTTTAAAGTTCGCAAATAAATCTCAATTAAATCAGTCCTCAATTTTGATTAGATTTAGCATTCTACCCAGCAACACTAAGATGCTACAAAGAACAGTCCATTTCTCCATAGTTTACCTTAGAGAAGTCCGGTTAAAAATGTCCACTTCTTCAATCCTATTCCAATATTATTAGTTCTTTCACTTCTAATCTGACTGACTTCATTCAGTGTCTCTTCTAGGCACCCTCTGTTTTCTTTCTTCTTTCTCTCAAGGAAGAGTTGAGCTTTAAAAGTTCCATGTTGCTAGGAAAGGGTTAAATCTGCCCGGGCCTGCAAGGGCCACTTGCACACCACGCTGCATGAGGCTGAAAGAAATGCAAAGCTGTGCTGATGGAAGAAGATGGTAGATGTCCTTTTTTCCACCCCTTGGTCTCATCCAGGGCGGCTCGGCCAAAAGTTGTTATGGAGCTGCAGGCTTTCTTTTTCTGCTGCCAGCGGTGATTAAGTTGGGCCATTGCTTGGCCCCTTCTGCCATGGCCCTGAGCATGTGGACAGCACTGCCGAACTGCAGCCGCTTTTCTTCCCTGCCGGCAAGTAGGGGAAAGGGGCTCAGCTGGCCCAGGCCCTCTCTGTGTGGGCAGCAGCCCTCAGAGGCCCGGCCAGGCCCGGCCCGGCCGCCCAGAGGGGCAGCAAGGCCCGACCCCGGGCTGTCCGCCCCCCACAATGTTACCTCATGGCTGATTCCAAAGCAAGAGAGCGACCGATCTCCTACAGCTTAGTTTTAAATGTCCCCTCCAAAGTCGCATCAACATTTCCCATTTGTCAACCTAGCTGCCAATATCCCAGCCAGCTTTTTGATAGGTCCCTGTCCTCCCCCCCAAAACCACTCTATGGTAATGGCGGGGAAAAACATTTCACATTTCTCTATAACCAGAAAACAAAATTGTGCCAACCCATGATACTCTGCAATAAACAGATTCAGTTTGTGAGTCTCACATTCATACACTACACTAAACCACAGGAATATTCAGGTGTCTGATCCTATGGGCATTTTTTCGTCTCTCTAAGGATGTACTTTCAGCATGCAGAGCTGTTGCTGTAATGTGAACAATTACCCAGTTGGTCATCAAACTCTCATAGATGCCTTATTTTTCACAGGACAAAACTGATATTGTGCTGGTGTTTCTCCAGACTTTTTTTCTCATTTTAGATCTGCTGGATTTGCCAGCTGAATTCTCCTGTGTTTGCAATGCCACCATGGATTAATGTCACTCTTACTCTGGGTAGAGAAATGCAAGCCACTTGTTTGTTCCCATTCAGACCAGCATCAGCTGGGAATTCCTTTGTATATGCCAGCAGGTTTTCTTCATTTGTGATGCAGGGGGGCTGAGTCAATCATCTCCACAAAGAATTTTCTTGTTCTGGATTATTGTTGTCGGTGGTCAGTTTTCCAGCCTGGAAAAAGATCTAATTACATTTACTGTAGGACTGAATAGGTGCTTTTTCTTTTTCCCCCTATATAAATGCATTCATTAATACACAGCAAAAAGAGGGTTTTCAGGATGCTGTACATCTACCTTTAGAGACATATATGTTCTATAGTATTCAAAATGTTATATGCCTATACAGTGTTATCGGGGTGGCAGAAGGACTTTCTCATTTCAAAGCTTTAGTTTACTACTTTAAATAACTAAAAATTAAAAAGGCCCAAACTGTGGTGGTGTGAGAATTGTTTTATTAAGTTATTAAGTTATTTTTGTAAGATTTTTAAGTTATTTTTATAAGGGTTGAGTCCACTGTATACCCCTGTGTTCTGCATTGGTTTTCCCCTTATGAGTTAGGACGTTTTCTGTCATTCATTCCTTCCCTGCACCTGTCGCTGTCAATCCCCCCCTCTCTCCTCGTGGTCGCCCTGTCTGTCACTCGGAGACCCTTCCCTGGCTTCTAGAAAACTCCGGGAGGGGTGTCGAGTGATAGGCTGGGGCCCGGGAGACCCCCTCCCATCATTTCGTGGTTGGTCCCCGGTTTTAGGGTTCACACCCCCGGTTAACCCCCCTATTCCTGTGACTGGCTGACCGGTTGTCGCCACCCCCGTTTCCACCCCCCCTTAAAAACTGCCGCACGCCTGCCCTCAGGGTCTCTCCTGGGCAGCAGGTTGCAGCGTGCAGAGCCCCGCGCTCCCTCTGCCTCAATAAACCTACGTTACATCCTGCTCGGGAGAGTCCGCCTTTCACTGTCGCGGTGCTGTTCCTCGCGCTGATGAGTGCAGCCATGGGCTAGCTCAGTCTCGTGCAGCGCGGCAACGTGTGAGGTCGGGGTGGCAAGCCGGGCGAGCCACCTCCTCCCTGTGGGGTCTTGGTCCCCCTCGCAGCGACGGCCAGCAGATGGCAAATGCAACCCACGGCAGCTAATCAAAAGGCGGACTCCTCTGGGCTCAGTTAAACAGGATTTTATTCAGGGGGAGAGGCAGCACGGGGCTCAGCACTCTCTGACCCACCGCCCAGAAGAGACCCCGGGGGCAGGCGTGCATGAGCTTTTAAAGTGGGGTGGAAACAGGGGTGGCGACAACCGGTCAGCCAGTCACAGGGATCGGGGGGGTTAACCGGGGGTGTGAACCATGGAACTGGGGACCAATCACAAAATGAGGGGAGGGGGTCTCCCGGGCCCCAGACTCTCACTCGGCACCCTTCCCGGAAGATTCTAGAAGCCAGGGAAGGGTCTTTGAGTGGCAGGCAGGCGACCACGAGGAGGAGGGTGCGGGGATTGACAGCGACAGGTGCAGGGAAGGGATGAATGACAGAAAACGTTGGGTTTTACAATAGACAAAACAACCAATGCAGAAGGGAAAACCAATGCAGAACACAGGGGTATACAGTGAACTAAGCCATTATAAAAATAACTTAAAAGTCTTACAAAAATAACTTAATAACTTAATAAAACAATTCTCACACCACCACATTTCACTTAGCTGCCGGGGTCGCTTACGTCATCTACATGCCCGTCGCTGGCGGTGGGATCCAAGTTCCCACAGGAAGGAAGCGGCGCGCTTTGCCTGCCGCTCCGACCATACCACGTTGCCGCAGTGAGACACTGAGCTAGCCTGTGGCTGCGCTGGTCAGCGCAATTTCTGGACACTGCGACACCAAACATCAGTCAATGACATCTTAAATTACTGAAACAAAATATGTTGACTGAGTCAACCTTTCTTCCAGGTTATCATGAACAGTTCCATTATTTCAGTTTTGCCTCAAAAACAGTTATGAGGCGAGAAAACTAGAGTGATAATTCTCCAAGAGCATATCACATCCATCCATCTTCTGGGACTAGAAACATTTGTGCTAGTTTTAAGATATTTTAGGGTATATTAAATTACTTCATGTCAATTTGAAATATTTCCCATACATGTGAATTTATAAGCAGTGTTATTGGAAGCCTGAAAGCCTGAATGCTTATAAACAGAAAACTGAAATGGGAGGTAAAAGTAGCCCTGTAATCATTACAGGTTGCTTCCTTGGAATAAAGTAGCAAATAACTTATTACCTTAAACAGACCAAGACTGCTGAAAGTGAGCAAGGGTCACCCCAGGGCCAGAGTTTACAGCTATGCTCTGATAAGCAGACTTCTTAAGCAGAGAAAATGCCAATAGATACAAACTGTTATAAATAACTATGTAGTCATTGGCTTTCGCTATTATAATGGCCTCTGCAAATTATTTTGATATAGTATAGTTTGTAATCTTTTTTTAACTGCTTTTGATATAGTATAATTTGTCGGCCTTTTATGGTTAATACCTTAATCCCTGCATAAATTATATATTTTAGTGTGATAAATATATTATAGTTTAAGCTCTCACAAAATAATGAAATAGAGGCTATGTGCTGTGTATTATAACATTAACTGTTGCAGAAGTAGTTAATGCTTTTATTTTTGTAACTAACTGACAATGGTGAGAATAACTCAGATAATTTTGTGAAATAGCTAATGTTGATTTAATGTACTTGTGGAATATCTTATCTGTATGATAAGATAACATTGAAAAGAATCAAGTAAATAAACATTGAAAGAAAGAATGCAGAGAGGAATTTACCACTGACCCTTCAGCTATCAATAACGGTCATATTATATTATATTTATTTATATATATAATATAATAGTGTATGTAGGACATATAATAGTGTATGTCAAACTTGGACTTTGTATAATTACTTTTTCCTATTGAGAGAAAATGTATCATGTCTAGGATTCTGTCTATTATGTTCTACTTATCCTTCATCCTTTTTCTTATTTGCCCACTTCCCCCTCCCAACCTCAAAAACTCTGTTAAAAAAAGTTTTCTCTGATCTTATATGGATGGGCTGAGGACATTAAAACATTTTGCTTTTTTAATTATTTCTTAGTGCATTGAAAAGCCAACATGAATAGAAATCACAAAAATAACTGTGATTTTATGTGCCTTTGCCTGTTCAGTACCCAGACTGTTGGTGTATCAGGTTGCTTGCATTCTAAAAGGATGGAAAACAATAACCCCTTTTTTTTCACCTTGGACGAAGCAGTTTTTGCTGTAGAATTTAGTGATATTATGCCAATAAAATTGGCAGAAAAATCAGAACAAGTATCCATAATTGCTGCTGAACAACATTTATTCCATGGCTAAACAAGGATTTTGATTTTCAATATTGTCAATCTGGCAATTTCTGCAAGTCATACATTGACCTTTTCTGTAGAAGTTTAATAATTTATTTCCTATTTTAAGTGTAAAAATATCCAGGCTTTGTCCTCAATTTGATTCAAAGTTTAAAAAAGAAAAGCAATGAAAAAGGGTTGATCTGCCTCTCAGTACACATGCATTGACCCTTTGGTGCTCTCTTGATCTTTATGAGCTGGCAAAATAAAAAATCAGAACTATGGTACTACACAAATGCAAGACATTTAAGATTTTTTTTTTTACCTTCATCCTTTTACTTTCATTCCTATACCATTGTCCTAGGGTAACTTTATGATGCTTGTATCCCCAATCGTCTGTTCTGTTTGTGCTGTATATTGAGTCCTGTGCCTTTAAGACTGGTTCTAAGAGCAAGGAGAAGCGCGGAGTTTGTTTTGAGAAAACTGCCTGACTCCTCCACATTCTTCTGCGGACAGCGTGTTCGGCAGAGGCTTGGAGAGACTGCAGGACAGAGATTTTTTTTTTCTTTTTTTTTTGCTTTTAGTTAGTTTCAGCTAGCTAGGGCAGAGAAGTTCCCTGGACTGTTTTTTTTTCCTTTTTCTTGGAACTGTTTAAACCTGCTCTGGACTGAAAACCCAGGGGAGCACTGGGGGCTGCACCTGCGGCCCACCGGGGCCTGGACCTCGGCATTTTCCAGCAGCGCCGGAGAGACTGGGACTGAGGAGAGTCCGAGAGAGAGCCGAGCTACACCCACGGCAAGGACTTTCTCAATTTGCTATCTCACTTCAGAAGGAGAGGTTTTATTGTTTTCATATTATTCATTCTTTATACTTGTATGCACTTCATTTGTTTAGTAAAATAGTTTTTTCCACTTTTCTCCAAAGAGGTTTTTTTTTTTTCCGGACCGGTTGAAGGGAGGGGCCACTTGGGCTTGCTTCCTTAGAGGGATCCTCTACAGCGGTTTTCTCCCAAATTTGTCCCAAACCAGGACAACCATTCATGTAATTTTGAGTGATGCTTTTATGACTACCATTACCTTATATTTTTTGATATATGTTTTACTGAAAGTAGTGACCTAGATTGTCCAAATGTACCAAAACATTCTATATTTCATGACAAACATACTGAAACTATCGGTTACATACATGTTTTTAAGATTCACATGTATAAAAGTCATAAGTAAAAATAATTTAAGGGTTTTAAATATGTTTCAAGTTCTTTTCATATGTTTTAAGAAATCTTATCTTGGGGATGCCAAAGATTTCATTCATCTTCTCATCAGACATAAAAGAGAAATGATGATGGGAGAACAAAAATGTGAAACTCTTGTTGCCATGCAGAACAAACTCTTAATTAACAATACAGTATTAACTCAGTTATGTGTCTTATCTTTCAGGGGTTTTTTGTTAGTATCCTCAAAGAAAAAACATGCTAAAATTCATGGTTCTGCCTAGTTTTTATTCCTTCTTACAGTCCATACATTCCCAGCTATGTACAGTAATTTTCACAGAGACAACATTCTGATCTCAGAGGTTTCACTGTGAGTGGAAGATGCAGGCATTACCTTCAAAGGGTGTTAACATACTACTTGAAAAGGCATGAATTAAAAGAGACAAAAACCAGCTACTAGCTAGAGGATTACAAACCCAAAAAGTTTGAATTTATCACAAGAGCTGAATAGAGGGAAAAAAATCCCAAATTGTTTTACAAGATTTGATTTATGATCAAACATATAAAGTGAAAACTTTTTTTAAAAAAAGTTAACATAGTTATTTTTCATATTGTTCCCAGTACCCTTAGAAAATAATTTTTAAGGAGACAGCATTTAGTAAAACTCAGTCTTAACATTGGACAAAATATGCACTCCAAACAATACTTATGCATTCTCTGAAGAAAAAACCCCAAAGTGTCAAATAGCTGAGAATTTTTTGTGCTAATTTTCATTAACATTGTAGAACAAGTAATTAGCTGTTCTCTCTTGTACAAGCTCATTGTCTACATTTCAGCAGATTGTGTTCATAATTGAAATATAAAAAAATATACTACACAGTGTAAGAGGTTATTAATTTTTAGTGATAACCAACCAATAATGTAATGAAAATGAATGAACGCACCATCTTATTAAATTAAAAAGTTGTGCATTATGGGACTTTTTGAGTAAATAAGTTTGTAAATAAAGTAAACATAAACAAAGTTAAGCTACAGAGCATATTCTCACCTTGAGCTGTGTAGATGTGTAGCGACACTTGTGCTCTGCACTATTAAGCCTGATACTTATACTGGCAGAAACTCTGCCCTTACATAAACTGGGAACACTTCTGGATTCAGTCAAGATGAAGACTTTGAGCAGAATGGTTTTTTCTGGAATGTGAGAAGAGTCATCAGCTGTAAGAAAGGATTTGGAACAATGCTTAAAAACACTTAATGATCTAATATATTAACAGTATATACGTGAAAGTTGCAATTGTACTGACATTACAAATGTGATACATAAATATTCATACATAAACACTCTGTTCAGGGACACTCGAGAATGTTGTATGCTGATTTCTTAATAAAAGATGGTATAACATGAGAGAATGCTGTTTCCAAACTGTTTATTAATGCAGCTGTTCAAGCTGATCAACTCCATATTGAAGCCCAGTAAAAGCTGAGGGTTTGTTGTTGCTATAGCTGTTCCAGAGTATTAGGAATACAACAAAAGTGACTTTTGGGGGAAATTTTGTTTGGTTGTATTTTGGGTGAGTTTTTTGTTTGCTTGTTTTTCCTAAGACACAAGGTGTCAAAAAACTGAAATAGTTCATGTCTCAAACATTGATATAAAGTTTTTGCTCATTATAACAAAAATTGTATAAAGAAGCAACAACCAAAGAAGCCTCCCTGAAGATACCTGACTGGGATTTTGGACTGAAAATCAAACTGCTGAGACTAGATAAAGGGAAAACCCATTCTTCAATCACCTTAGGCCTGGGGAGAAGCAAAAAGATAAACAAGGAAAAGAATGTGAGCGAAACCCAGTAGCCATGCTAAGAATCATCTCTGGCTTGCTTCGGGATGGGGGAGGTAGTAGCCCACAGATCCATTTGCTGGGAGCTGGTTTGCACATAATTCCCCCCCAACCAAGGTGGGAGGGAGAAGTTTCAGGTGTAATCTCTGGTCAGAGGCAGTGAACACCCATCCTCCCTTTACACAAACTGGCCCAGCTGTGGAATCTCCAACCCCACGGGCCACATCCATGGGACACTGATGTGAGAGGTAGCTGAGGGGGTGTCATAAGCCATCAAAGACCCCCTGAAGTGCCCCCCAGAGTATTTCCTGAAGCCTTGCACCACAGCACTGCACGTGATGCAACAAACCCAGAGCCTGTTGTAAGACAGTGGCAAACTACCACTCCCCAGGGAGGTGCCTGGGTTTTCCCATCTAGTCTGAGCATATATTAAACCATTGTATTCTATGCTTTTTGGGGGGGACCTGAACCACCAAGATGAGCAGCTGGAGAGGATCAGCGGAACATTGTTGGGATCCGTGAGGTGGTGATATTTTTTTTATTCTGTCTCTGTCACTCTCTTTCTGTCCTCCCACCTATTTTCTATTTATTTCTTTCTCACTCTCTCTCTCTCTCTCTCTCTCTCATATTTACTATCAAATAAAGCCCTTACTATTTGCACAGCAGTTCACGCAGGCAGGGCAATCAGGCAGGGTTGCAGGTTTCCGCCTGCTAGTGAGGTCTTTTGTTTGTTGTTTCTGATGGTTGTTTGGTTTTTGGGTTCTTTTGTTAGAAATGGTTTTTACGTGAACAAAACCTGCAATTAGTAGAAGTGTATGTAGCCAAGTAGAGCCCTCAGAAAAGGATGCTTCTGTCCAGACTCATTCTTGTGCAGAGTGTTTGAGCTTACCAGTGGTTCCAGGGGACGTTGCAGAAGAAGTCTTCCTGCGGTGTGAACAGATGAATGATCTCCTTTCACTGGTGGCCGAGCTTAGGGAGGAAGTTGAAAGACTAAGAAGTATTAGGGAAAATGAAAGGGAAATAGATTGGTGGAGTTCTACCCTTCCATCCTTGAGGAAGGCCTACCAGGAATCAGACTCCCATGCTTCCCACTGTCAAGCAATAGGAGGACACCTGGTGGATGAAGGGGAGTGAAAATGGGTTCCTACTTGGGGAGGTAAGAGATCCTACCGACTCCCATCACCTACCCAGGTGCCACTTCACAACAGGTGTGAGGCCCTGGATCTAGAGGGTCAGTCAGAGAACGGGGAAGAAAATTATCTGCCCAGTGAGCCTCCCAATTACACTTTTGTCTGTCGGATGGATCACCACCTCTGACATTAAAAAGAAAAGAAGGGCAGTCGTAGTGGGTGACTCCCTTCTGAGGGGAACAGAGGGCCCCATATGTCGACTGGACTCAACCCACAGGGAGGTCTGCTGCCTCCCTGGGGTCCAGGTACAGGATATTACTGAGAGACTCCCTGGGCTAATTCGGCCTTCTGATTATTATCCACTGCTGATACTCCAGGTCGGTAGTGATGAGATTGAAAAGAGGAGCTTCAGGGCAATTAAAAGGGACTTTAGGGCACTGGTTCAAGTGGTTGATAGGGCAGGAGCACAGGTAGTGTTCTGCTCAGTCCCTTTGGTAGCAAAGAAAAACATTGAAAGGAATAGGAGAGTCCACGTTATTAACAAGTTGCTCAAGGGTTGGTGTCATCAACAGAATTTGGGGTTCTTTGATCATGGAGCAACTTTTACGGCACCTGGCCTGCTGGAGATGGATGGGTTCCATTGTTACCTTGGTTTTTCTGAGCCTTTTGATTTTCTTAAATGGAGTCAGATCTTTTTAGTTATTGTACAATATTAAGAGCAGTTTTCTACCTTTCTCACAGATGTAACATAAACAAATCCTTTGTTTTTCATTCTCTGTCCTTTGTTTGCATATTTCTAACCAGAAAACAATTGTAACTGACAATTGGTCTAGCCACTGAGGCTGAGGGGTGGAAACCCCAAAAAGCCAATCTTCTGCTAGACCCAGAAATGTATAAAAAGTAAAAAAATAAACAAAGGGCTCTCTCTTCTCTCCGCTCTTTCAGCTGGGAGCTGGATCAGAAGAACCTCTGCGAAAATCTCTTGTCTGCGTGTGATTGCTTTGTGTGTCTCGGTGACATTCCATCTCTCTTTTAAGGGCAGAAGGATTTTAGGTTATGAACAGGTGGAACTTATTGAGAAGGCCTTAAACTAGGTTCAAAGGGGGAAGGAGATGCAGCTTGGCTCTCTGAAAGCAGGCCCAAGGGTGATTAACCTTCGTGGTGAAATCAGTAGCCCATCTGAAGTGCATGTATACTAATGCATGCAGCATAGGTAACAAACGAGGAGCTGGAAAACATGGTACAACAGCAAAGCTATGATGTAGTCGCCATCCTGGAAATGTGGTGGGACGACTCACATAGCTGGAGTGTTGCACTGGATGGCTACAAGCTCCTCAGAAGAGACAGGAAAGGGAGAAGATGTGGAGGGGTGGCCCTTTATATTAGGGAGGCTCTCGATGCCATGGGTAGTGAAACTAATGATGATGAGGTTGAATGCCTTTGGGTAAGAATTAAAGGGAAGGCCAACAAGGCCAACATCCTACTGGGAGTCCGTTATACACCACCCAACCAGGAAGAAGAGGTGGACAACTTATTCTACAAGAAACTGGAGAATGTTTCAGGATCACCAGCCCTTGTTCTTGTACGCGATTTTAACCTAGCAGACATCTGCTGGGAATGTAATACAGCAGAAAAGAGGCAGTCCAGGAAGGTTTCAGAGTGTGTGGAGGGCAACTTTTTGTCACAGCTGGTGAGAGAGCCCACCAGGAGAGGGACTATTTAAGACCTGTTGTCTGCAAATAGAGATGGGCTGGTGGGAAATGTGGTAGTTGGAGGCCATTTGGGGCATAGTGATCATGAAATTATAGAGTTCATGATATTTGGTGAAATCAGGAGGACCATTGATGGAGTTCTTTTGAGAGACCCAGACGACCATCGACGGCAAAAGGCACAGAGAGTCTGCTCTTTCCGGGGGAGAATTAAGGTTTTATTTGGGTTCCAGCCCCTCGGCAAGTCCGGAGCCAGTAGCTAGCTCCTTCCTTGTCCCCATTTCCAGGTGAAAGAGACAGCCCCTCCCTCTCCCAGGGCTTTTTCCCAGGGGGGAAGGGCCTAGAGGCAGGGACAAGCCACTACCCAATCAGGGACAAGGTGGGAGTGGAACAGAGTTGGGTTACATTTCAGTGTGGGAGGATGGGCACTGCCAAGCAGGGACAAAACACGTGATACAGTTTCCAAGGGGAACAGAGGAAAACATTACAAACCCAATGAAAGACAATATAAACCAAATTACCACACTGTAACATCTCCCTCTTTCTTATTAAATTGAGAAGGAGGAAGGCTCAGTCCGTGGGAGATGTTCAGAGTTCGGACCTTGAGTACCTTTAAAGTTGAAGAAGAAAAAAAAATGACATCTAGTACAGATAAACTGTTCAGAAAAATACTGTTAAGGGAAAATGATAATTAGAAGGAGAGGGTTCGGTGCTTTCTTCTCCTCCAGGCAGCACTGGCCACTTGTGGGGCCTCTGCAGGTGGCTTTGCAGTTTTAGGGATGAAAGGTTTCACCCACTTGGCTGGCACCCACTTGGGACCTGAGGGAGTGGACACACAGGCAAACCCACGACCCCAGGTGATCAGATCATGAGGACCCTCTGTTTCCCTGGTTGCTGGATCCTTTACCATTACTGGTGGCTTTGCTTTCAGCTGCAGTTGGCAGTTCTCTCTGAAATGGCACACAGTTGGTGGGTTATTTTCAAACGTGCAATTTAAAAAGTTCAGAGTGAACAAGACTTTGGACAACTGGATTTGGGGTGTTTCTAATTTTAGAGACTGATGTTGTTGGTTGAGGACCCTTCTGAGATTTTGGTGGGTCCTTTCCACGATGGCCTGACCTGTCGGGGAGTAGGGGATGCCTGTTTTGTGCTCTACTCCCCATTGCTGCAGGAAGTTTCTGAACTCCTTGGATGTGTACATGGGTCCATTGTCAGTTTTTATTGATTTGGGGATGCCCAGGAAGGAGAAAGCCTGTATTAGGTGTTTCATGGCATCACTAGACTTCTCCCCTGTGTGGGCAGAGGCATAGACAGCTCCAGAAAAGGTGTCTACAGATACATGGACATACTTTTGCCTACCAAAGGACATGATGTGTGTCACGTCTGTCTGCCATACCTCACAGCTGTTCAATCCCCTGGGGTTTGCTCCTGCACTCAGGGCTGGGAGTGCGTGTTGCTGGCACAAGGGACACATTGACACAATTGCCCGAGCCTGTTCCCGAGTTAGATGGAACTGATGGACTAGGCCTGGTGCATTCTGGTGAAAAAGCTGGTGACTGATTTTGGCTTGTCCGAAGATGTTTGGGAGTGGGGCCATCTCCACAGGCGCAGCAAGAGCACCAGCCCTCCTGTTGCCCTCGGCTATGAATCCTGATAAATCGGTGTGTGATCTGATGTGCATCACATAAAATTGTTGCTCTCGGTGGGAGGTCAGATTTACTAGTTTTGAGAGCAAGTTGAAAAGTGCAGAATTGGAGACCTCACTCAGTACAGCTTGTTCAGCTCTGGATACTACACCTGCTACATAGGCTGAATCTGTGACCAAATTGAATGGTTCAGGAAACTTTTCAAAAGCTCTAACAACTGCAACCAACTCAGCTACCTGAGGCGACCCTTCTACCTCGACAATATCTTTTTCCCACTGCTGAGTTTGAGGATCCTTCCACATTATTACTGACTTATGAGAGGCTCCGGATGCATCTGTAAAAATGGTTAGAGCTTTTAAGGGCCTCCTGCTCTGAACACTTTTTAATGACAATTTGAACTGAATTTGTTCTCAAAATAATTTGTGAGCAGGCCGATCAATTGAAATTTGACCTGTGTAGCTATCCAGAGCAAACTGCAAAGCTTCATTTTCATGAAGCAGGTGCTCTAACATTGCTTTTGTGATTTGGCCTGAGTTTATCTCAATTGGGATGTGAATGCACTCAAAATCATATCCTGCCAACTCCCTGATCTGGGTCCTGGCTTTCCGGATCAATTCTGCTACCAGTTCCTGTGGCCTGGTCATTCTTTTGGACCGGTGGTGACTGAGGAAAACCCACCCTATGATTAAGAGGGGATCCCTAAAGTCTTTGTCCTTTTTTTATTTTTCCACTCTTTCCCACTGAAAAATCATCCCGTGTAAGTGTGGCAATTTGCCTAAAGTGATGAATTTGAATGGCAAGTCTGATTTGCACCTGTTGGCCTGTCTGGTGGCCATACAGTCCTGTACCTTTTCTAGGGCTGCTCTTGCCTCTTGGGTGAGGGTCCTCAGAGAACTTAGCTCCTTTCCCCTTTTAAAAGATTAAAGAGGGGGTCTAGGTCCTCAGTGGTCAGACCTAGCCAAGGTCTCACCCAGTTTAAGGACCCACACAACTGCTGGACATCTGCTAAGGTCCTGATGTTCTTTTTGACAGCCAATTTTTGTGGCACAGTGGTCCGCTTACCAATCTCCAGACCCAGGTACTTCCAAGGTGGCATCCTTTGAATCTTTTCCTCCTGAAGCTCGAACCCTGCAGCAACCAAAGACTTGATTGTCAGGTCAAGCGCGTGGGACACTAAGTCATCATTGGGGGCACACACAAGCACATCATCCATGTATTGCAGGATGATGGCTTCTCCTACAGCTGTGCACACTGGGGACAGCAGGGAAGAGAGATACCACTGACAAATAGATGGCGAGTTTTTCATCCCTTGGGGAAGAAATTTCCAGTGGTATCTTTTCCTCGGGGCCTCTCGGTTGAGGGTAGGAACTGAGAAAGCGAAACATGGGGCATAGTCAGGGTGCAGAGGGATATGGAAAAAACAATCTTTGATATCAATAATTGCCAAATTCCAATTTTGGGGGACCATCGCTGGGGGTGGCATCCCTGGTTGGAGAGAACCCATGTCCTCAATGACATTATTAATTTGACGGAGATTGTGGAGGAGCCGCCACTTGCCTTTGTTTGCCTTTTTGATAACAAAGACTGGGGAATTCCACGGAGACGTGGTTTACACAATGTGGCCATTAGCTTGCTGTTCATCCACTAGCTCCTGAAGCGCCTTCAATTTTTCTTTACTGAGCGGCCACTGCTCTACCCAGACTGGTGAATCAGTTTTCCAATTGAGTTTCTGGGTAGGGCGCTCTTCAGTGGCCGCAGCCTGAAAAACCAGGGAGGCATCTGGAATGCCAATCATGCCCCCCCCCACTGGGCCATCAGGTCTCTCCCCCACAAGGGCTCTGAATAATCTAAAACAAATGGACGCAGTGTAGCTAATTGTCAGTTTGGCCCCTTAATTTGCACAACCCTTTTTGATTGTTTTGCCCATTTCATCCCCCCTACACCTTCTACGTGCCCGGCCACATTTTGCAGCTCCCAATGTGAGGGCCACGTTCTTTCTGGTACAATTGTTACATATGCGCCTGTGTCCAAAACCCCTTTGAGGTTTACTACTTCCCCACCATGACGGACCTCACACCCTATTATGAGTTTGTCCCTCCCAATAACTTGTGTGGGACAAACATCAAGGTGTTTGTTCCTTGTGATGTCTTTTTTAGGGAACGGGTCAGGTGCTGGAATTGCCTGAGCTATTATCTGCCCCTTAGGCAGAAACAAAGGTGGGCGGATACAGCGCAGCCAGAGAACTAGTTATTTAGGGTTTGATGAGACAAGACCAGGAAGGATCTTGATCTCTCTCTGTGTGTACTTGGTGTCTCCAAGGATGACATACTTACTGCCAACATGTTGCCAGGAGCCTAGCACTTGTAGATCCAATGAACCTAAATGCCAGTCTGTGTCACTTAGGTGCAAGGACTCTGTCAGCTGCAACCTAAAAGGTTTTTGGAGACATTCAGTGGTTAGACAGGGTCTGCTCACGTCATGATCTGAAAGGGTCATATGTGGTGACTTCTGCTGAAAGGTAGAACTGGTTATAGCAGGATTATTTAATTTAACATTTGCATTTTCTAGTTTTTCATCCCGCCTCCTTGGACTTGCCCCATTTATGTCGGCACGCTGGGCAAGCCGGCTCTCACTTCTTAGTTTTTTGAAAAATCCCCTTTGGACCCTTGAGACCCCTGCCCCCATCATCCTGAAAGTCCAGAAATTGCTTCTTCAAAGGGCATTGAGATGCCCAGTGTCCAGCCTGATCGCACAGGAGACACGTTGTTCTTCACTTGGGCGGTGGCCATGGCACAGGCACAGGGGGCATGGCGTCTGCTGTGGCAGCTCTTTGTGATGGTCTGAATGCATCTCTGGAACTGTGGTTTAGGTGAGCTGTCATGAAGGGAACCTTCTGGGTACATATGTGGAGCATGTAATCTATGGTTGGCACTGGTTCCAAGGGGAGGCTGAGGATGGCTGCCTTGCACTGTTCGTTCGCATTGGTCAGCGCCATTTCCTCCAGGACCTGTTCTTGGGCTCCTTCATTCTTAACCTGTAACTTGATAACTTGGGTTAATTGCTCCACAAATGTTACAAAAGGTTCTGATGGAAGCTGCTTTATTTTACTGTAAGGTTGGAAGGGCCCATCGGGCTGGATTGAAAAGAATGCTTTGGAAGCAGCATCTTTAATGTGCTCCAAAACAGCTAAAGGAATTTCCTGAGCCTGCTTGAGGGCTGAGACTTATTCACCATTACCACATAGATGTGTCACTTGTTCTTCCTCTTCTTCAAAAGATAATCCAAAAGTCTCACCTTCAGGCCAGTTAGTTATAATTTCTAGAATCCCAGGGCGATTCGGGTTTCCAATACGGGCGCGCTGTGTGATGAGGGCAATCCATTTGCTCCATGTGGTGTCAGTGGCATGATGCGTGGAAGGAACCTTTCCCTTGAACATCCATCCCAGCACTGGTAGTCGAGGTGCCAAAAGCAGCTGCGTTTCAGTGCCAATTACTTCTGAGGCAGCTTGAAGTCCTTCATAGGTGGCTAAGATTTCCTTCTCTGTGGGAGTGTAGTTGGCTTCAGATCCTCTGTAGCTTCGGCTCCAGAATCCCAGTGGTCGGCCCCGAGTCTCCCCAGGCACCTTCTGCCAAAGACTCCAAGACAGGCCATTGTTCCCGGCTGCTGAGTAGAGCACGTTCTTCACCTCTGGTCCCGTCCTCACTGGGCCAAGGGCTACCGCATGAGCGATCTCCTGCTTGATCTGGGCAAAGGCTTGCTGCTGTTCAGGGCCCCAGTGGAAATCGTTCTTCTTGCGGGTGACCAGGTAGAGAGGGCTCACAATCTGGCTGTACTCAGGAATGTGCATCCTCCAGAAACCTATGGCGCCTAGGAAAGCTTGTGTCTCCTTCTTGCTGGTCGGTGGGGACATGGCGATGATCTTATTGATGACCTCAGTGGGAATCTGCCGCCGTCCATCTTGCCACTTTACTCCCAGGAACTGGATTTCTTGGGCCGGTCCCTTCACTTTACTTCGCTTAATGGCAAAACCAGCTTTCAGCAGAATCTGGATGATCTTTTCTCCTTTCTCAAAGACTTCCCCTGCTGTGTTCCCCCATACAATGATGTCATCAATGTACTGTAAATGTTCAGGAGCCTCACCTTTTTCCAGTGCAGTCTGGATCAGTCCATGGCAGATGGTGGGGCTGTGTTTCCACCCCTGGGGCAGTCGGTTCCAGGTGTACTGTACGCCCTTCCAGGTGAAGGCAAACTGGGCCCTGCACTCTGCTGCCAAAGGAATGGAGAAGAAGGCATTGGCAATATCAATGGTCGCATACCACTTTGCTGCCTTGGACTCTAGCTCGTACTGAAGCTCCAACATGTCTGGCACAGCAGCACTTAGTGGTGGGGTGACTTCATTCAGAGCACGGTAATCCACAGTCAGTCTCCATTCTCCACTGGACTTACGCACTGGCCATATAGGGCTGTTGAAAGGTGAACGAGCCTTGCTGACCACCCCTTGGCTCTCCAGTTTCCGAATCATCTCATGGATAGGAGTCACAGAGTCTCTGTCGGTGCGGTATTGCCGTCGGTGTACTGTTGTTGTGGCAATTGGTACCTGTTGTTCTTCAACTCTTAGTAGTCCCACAGCACAGGAGTCATCTGAGAGACCAGGCAAGGTACTCAGTTGTCTGATGTCTTCTGTCTCTACAGCAGCTATCCCAAAAGCCCAGCGATATCCTTTTGGATCTTTGAAGTATCCATTTCTGAGGTAGTCTATGCCAAGGATGCATGGGGCCTCTGGGCCAGTCACGATGGGGTGTTTTTGCCATCCATTCCCGGTTAAACTCACTTCGGCCTCCAATACAGTCAGCTGCTGGGACCCTCCTGTCACTCCAGAAATAGAAATGGATTCTGTTCCTACATACCTTGATGGCATCAGGGTACATTGGGCACCAGTGTCAACCAAAGCCGTATATTTTTGTGGGTCAGATGTGCCAGGCCATCGGATCCACACAGTCCAATAGATCCGATTGTCCCTTTCCTCTACCTGGCTAGAGGCAGGGCCCCCCTATTCCTGGTCATGGTACACGTTGCTTTCTTCCTGTAAATATGTTCCTGAGGTCCCTTCAAGTGGATCAGTCATATCATTCTTCTTATACTGTCTGGGGTTCTGTGCCTTTGAGACTGGAGCAGTGTTGGCTCTAGATGAGCTCTTCGTGGTAGGTGTCTCTCTCTTCAGTTCACGTACCCGGGCTGCTAAGGAGGAGGTGGGTTTTCCATCCCAATTCCTCATGTCTTCTCCATGTTCCCGAAGAAAAGACCAGAGGTTACCCCGTGGAGTGTATCCTCTCTCCCTGGCTGGTGGGTACCTGCTCCTAATGGCAGAGACTCTTGTTGGTTCTGGCGAGATGTGGTAAATTTCTTCCTTAAGTTCCTTTTTTAGTTTCTGATGGCCCTCTTCAATCAAGCTCCGGACTTGCTCAGCCAGCCTTGTTTCCACGGATGAGACATGGGTACGAAATGGGGCGGTGACAGTATCCTCGTAAATTCTTAGTTTATTGACCAAGACGCCCACCTTGTCCTCACCTTCCCTCCATTGCAGCGTTGCCAGGTAACGGGAGTACATCTCTGGTCCAAGCCGTGCAAATCTCAACCACATCTGCGATGTGCACTGGACATCATCTGGGCTTTTAGGAAACCTCTCGTCTTCTGAGAAAATGATCTCCAGCACAGCCAATTCCCTCAGGCATCGGGTACCTTGTTCCATTGTGCTCCATTTTCCTTGGTGCACCTGGAGGTCTTCTTTACAAAGGTATCTGTCCCTCACACTTGTTAGCAGTCGCCGCCAGAGGCTGAGAGTTTGTTGGGTTCTCCCGATCCCCTGGTCAATGACCACATCCCGAGACAGCGATCCCAGTTGCCTGGCCTCACTTCCATCCAGAATGGTGTCATTGGCTGCAGCATCCCAGATGCGGAGCAGCCAGGTTAGGATGGACTCGTTTGTCTGGCGGGTGAATTCCCTCCGCAGGTCACGCAGTTCACCCAGGGATAGAGAACGGGTGATGATCTCTGGCTCTGTCTCTTCTGCTGGGTGCGAAGGTCCTGCCACATCCTCATCAGTCATTATGCGGACTGATTTGCTCTTTGATTTCTTCTTCTGAACAGGGGCAACTGCCACTGGTTTAGGTTGTTCTGCTTCGGTGACAGTTTGTGTGGAGATGCTGATGGCACCTTTGGTTTCTTTCTCCTCTGTGACAGCTTGTGTAGACACTGACACTGTTGCTTTGTTTTTGGTTCCTTTCTCCTCTGTGATGGTCTGAGTAGATGCAGAAACTGTTGCTTTGTTTTTGGTTCCTTTCTCTTCTGTGATGGTCTGAGTAGATGCAGAAACTGTTGCCTTGTTTTTGGTTCTTTTCTCTTCTGTGACAGTCTGCATAGATGCGGTTCCTGTTTCCTCTACGACAGTTTGTGTAGACACGGATGCCGTTGTTTTGCATTTGTTTCTTTTTCCCTCCTCCTCAAGGAGACGCTGCACCACCCCATGTAGTGTTTGATTTCTAAACATGGTGCAGGCCGTGCAGAGAAGGCAAAGCAGAACTAACAACAATATTATGCTGTCCTTGGCACCTAGAGAGAACTCAATACTTTTGAAAACTGCTGTGCCATACCTAAAAGACTGGAAAAAATCATTCTTTACCCCTCCCCACAGGGGCTGGGTGCGATTATTGAGAGCCCAGATGTAGCATTCTGGACCAGGACAAGAACACAAAATAGAGTATATATTCCGAATGATGCTCATTGCCTCAGAGGTTATCATACAATAAACATAATAGACCAAATACAGCAATTCTGGTACCATACCCTGGTCTACACATGAGCATTAAGACCGGCAAATACTGCCCCATGTGTGGGAAAATGTAGAGAGCTAGGTATAAGATATATGAAAGCATGTTGAGCATCATAGCGGACAGCTGTTTCTTTTTTCCTCACTACAAAATTGTAATTCTGACTTTTCTCAGTACCTCCTGCCCCACGTTGGGCACCAAAATATATGTGCTGGCTTGAAGGCAAAACCAGCGAGAGACTCCAAGTCAGAAAAAACAATTTAATAGGAGAGGAAAAAAAAAAGTAAAATAAAATAAAACACATGCAATGGTACAAAAGATCACTGACAGAGTCAGAATACAACCTGAAACCGTGGTGGTGGCAGTCCAGATGAAGTGGTCTTGTTGAAGCAGTGTTCTTGCAGAAAGGTCTGGTAGCTCTTGTCCTCTGGGAATCCAGTGGGTAAGGCTGCCTGTGCTGTCCCAAGGCCCCGATTATATCCAGGTGGGAATGCTTGGCTCCTCCCCCTGGGCGGAGCATCTCACAATGGACTGATATCATTTTATCAGTTTTGCAATGGGTCCTTGATTGCCTATTAAACAGAGATAGCTCCTGGGGAGAGTTATCTATGAGTCATGCAGGACGGCATTGATGGGCCATTAACAGAAGATAGTCTGGAGGGAGGGGGCACGGGAAACAGTGGTGCACAACAACATTTCATGTAGATGGTGATAGAATACATACTTTGGGCACATTTTACATTGTAACCTAGGACACACTCCCAGCACAATACCCGATGACAAGAGCTTTGTGCTGCTTACGGAGGGATAACAAACTTAAAGAAAGTCTCCTCTTGAAGATCGTCACTGTGCTCTACCACTCTGTCTCTGCTGGCGTTGGGAGAAAAGGAGATGTGCAGGGCTGGTCTTGGTGGGGTGGGTCCCCTGTGGAGGCCCCCGGTGCTTCCCCAGGTCCTTAGTCCGGAGAGGTTGGAACAGTTCCGAGGAGAGGGCAAAAAAAAAAAAAAAAAAAAAGGAAGGAAAAAAAAAAAAGGAAAAAAGAAAAAGAAAAAAAAAAAAAGGCAAAAAAGCTTCAGCTATTCTACAGTGTCTAACTACGCTAGCACTAAACTAACTAACTGCCCAGGGGAAAAAAAACAACAGAGCTTCTTTCGTCTTGCCATGTTCCAACTCCCCCGCTTCAAGGTCACTCCGATGAGCAGAGTTTTCCTGGGGAAAAAACAAACTGCGCTTGCCCTCCCCCCTGCACCCAACAGACGATTGGGGATACACAGTCACCCCAGGACATTTTCACTGCTTGGAAAGAGTAATGCAGGCTTCTTACCTTCTTTACTTTCTGGAGTTCTTTAGATGATAAGCCTCTTTGCAGCCAATTGCTTTGTAGTCTCAGGAAGTCCCAGCATGGTCCATTGGACTGCTCCTCTAGACAGGATCACTGAGTTTTTGACATATCCAGGACTTCTAGACACATGGAAACTTCTCTGCATCTTTCACATTCTTGGTTCCTGATAGGTGTTGCTGTCTACAGTTACCTGTTTTACTGTCAAAATCTCCCAGAAATAGGTGATTTATAGATGGACCACTCACAGTTTAATTTCATTCATTTCTATCAGGCTGCTGGCACAGGTAATCTCTCTGGCTGTGGAAAAACTACCCAAAACATGGAAAGGTACATGTCAGTTGGAAAAGTCTTCTCAAGCCATTAGGGATTGTCAGACATAAAAGACCAGCAGCAGAAAGGCATGCAGTGGGGGAAGAATGGTTTGGGTTGGAAAGGACCCTAAAGATCATCTAGTTCCAACTGCCCTGCCATAGGTAGGGATGCCACTCACTCGATCAGGTTGCTCAGGGTCCAATCCAACCTAGCCTTGGATACCTCCAGGGATGGGGCATCCACAGCTTCTTTGGGCAAACTGTGGCAGTGTTTTTGTCATGGGATGAGTGTGGGAGATTCAGACAAGCCCTTCCTTAGCCTCAGATTTTTGGCAACAGCTTAAATTTAAGAAATCACTCTGGCCCGCAAGTTCTCGGGATGGCAGATCAAATCTATTTATAAAATGAATTAGTTATTAGACAGGAGGTAACAGGCAAAATATCTTAATCAGGGTTACTTACTACACAGTATAAACCTAAAAGAACTACTAGTAGATTATATAAAACAGTGCACAATATCACGGCACCTATATTAAAGCTAGCAAAAGAAATAGTATAGATTAGGAGTCAAATGTAACTTACCACATAAATGATGATAATGTACAAAGATTCCTTTCACTTAACCTCTGGGGGAGCAACTGTGAAGCAGGTGTCCCCGCTTTGGGGAGAAACTCCACACATTTCCAGGGAATGTGTAGAAGATTTCTGCTTTGTAAAAGTTTGGTGTAGCTTTTATAGTTTGAAAAGTGAGTTGTCTGTCAGTCAGAAATCCAATTTATCTTTCCAGATTTCACTTCAACAGTAAGATGTTTATTGACTGGTTAGGAGCTGCCAGACTAATGTTAACCCCATGGAACCAAAATAACTCACTACAAGATAGCTTGTCCTATTTGAGTTATCTGACCAGTTAACCAGCAACTTGTGAGGGGCGAGATGCCCTTCTACAGCTTCACCACCCTCTGAGTAAAGAATTTCTTCCTAACATCTAATCTAAACCGGCCCTCTTTCAGTTTACACCATTGCCCCTTGTCCTGTCACTATCTGCTTGTGTTAAAAAGTCCCTCTCCCTCTGTAGTGGTTTCATGTTCGCCAATTTCTGTTTCCCAAAATTACTGTAGTGGTTTGAGTGCCCACTAGGATTATTTGCTCTTTTTCTGCTGTGAGATAGGATTAGGAGAAAAGCAAAGCAGGCTCAAAACTTAAAAGGGTATAAAGACAGGTTTATTAACAAAACTACAAGAGAGAAAACAATTAATAAGAATCAGAATAAAACCATCAAAACACTTTTCCTCCCCCAACAGCTTCTTTTCTCTCTCACAGACAACATATAAAGACAAACTTGGAACTCTAGGTCAGTTTTACCACTTATAAAATTGTCTTTCATCAGTTCATTTAGAAAGAGATGTCTCTTTTAGTCTACCATGGAACTTTCCACAAGAAAAAACAGTCCGAACCGTCCGCTTGTAGCTTTTAACTCTCACAAAAGCAGTTGCCCAGGAAATCTGCATTTGTGAAGTCCCTCCCATATTACACAGCCTCCCACTGCTGCAATATGGGTCATTCATACTCATGGGGAATCATCTTAAAGATGAACAGTTCCAAAAGCAAAGGTTTTTCTTCATCTCTAGGAAGAGATCTCTTTCCAGGGGCAGATCCTCATCTTCATCTCATCTCTCTCTCTGTTCAAGCTTCTCATAAGATCACAGCTACTTCAATATTTACTTAGTACATCACCAATGACTTTGCTTATATCTGCAATCTGAATATTCTCATCATCTCCCCAATGCATATTTTTTCCACAATTTAAAGGGATATTCTAACACATTACAGTCTATTACCATAGCTCACAAAATACTTTCAGCCTAAAATCAAGACATCTTTTAATCTCTTCCATCTAAGATGTAACTCTTCCTTCATTGACTTTGATATCTTCATATTGTCTCTTTACATGCCCCACTCTGGCTTTTTCTCTCACTCAGAGAAAGGTTAGTGCTTTGCAAGTTTCATCTGTGCAAGGAAAGAGTTAACAGCCTGCAGAAGGCATGATGATTCTTCCGGGCAGTGGCCAAAGGTGGTAAAATCAGGCTACGCTGTTGGGCCACTCTACGTAGCTGCAGAGCCGCCCCTGGTCTCAGCTGCATGATCTTTCGTGTGGCTGGGGGAAGGGCTCAGACCGGCCAGGTCCTGTGGGCTGCGATGGGGGGGTGAAGGGGCCTGGCCCCTTCACAGGGGATGCCTGGAAGAATCATCATGCCTTCTGCAGGCTGTTAACTCTTTCCTTATTTAGACTGGCTGCAGCAACACTCACTGGCTTTTCAGGTTGCCCTTCAAGGGTTTTCTGATCAATTAAACATTCATATGCCTTCTCATACTTTGTTGAACAGCCTATCACAGTTGAATTTTATTGAAAAATCCTACTGTTCCCCAATTCAATTGCCAATTCCTGCACGGTGTTTGCAGATGGCTCTGGAAAGACTGGGCGGTCTGTAATAGCGTGGCAAAGTAATGGGCAGTGGCTACAAGATATAGAAGTAATTCATGGTTCTTTACAACTGGTAGAATTAGCAGCTGTGGTTAGGGCTTTTGAAAAATCTCTCTTCACTGACTTCCGTCTCATGCCCTGTCTTCTCTACATTTCACTGTCCTTTTCTTATTACTCAAAGGGAAGATTAGAGTTTTAAAGGTTTCATATACCAAGGAAAGAGTTAACACTCATCCAGGCCTGCAGATGGTCATGTGATCTCTGCCGGGTGGCAGCCGCTCTAAGCTGCAGGGCTGCTGGGTCTCAAAGTCTCAAAGCCGTGCCAATGGAGGAAAGCTCAGGAAGTGATCTTAGATCTATTACAAAATGAATTATTTATTTAATAGACACAAATTTACAGACATAAGACTTTAACAGATTACTTACTACACAGGATAAACAAAAGAAATACTACTAGTAGATAAACAATACAGTGCACTAGTAAGGTACCTAGTATTACAGCTAGCGAAGAAATAGTATAGATTAGGATTCAATATATTTTACCATCCAGTTGCTGATGGGACATGCATAAGACCCTTCCTCTCAATTTCCAGAAAAGTAACCACGAAGATGTGTCCAAGCTTCGGGTAAAAGGCCTACACATTTCCAGGGGGTGTGTGTAGTGTTATAAATGACAATATAATATTGTTTTTTGCATTTATGTATTAGCTTTTGCATGTTGTTATTAATCACAAGTATTTTGATATCGTACAATTTATAAGTCCTTTTACTGCTCGTTAGTATAAAATAATCTATCAGTTTATGTATGCAATGTATAGCTTATATAAATAGTGTTGTGATGAAGATATTATATAGTAAGCCTAAGCAAAATATGGAATGTTAAAAATGCCTTTCACTCAGAGAATGGTGCAAAAGCAATTAGTTTCATCCTGCTGTTTCTCATATCTGCTGACTGACCTCTCCAAGTGATAAGTGACAGGAGCTAGAGCACCGGGAAAAAAAATTAAAGAAGAATTTATTGACTCCTTGTTATCAGGGAGTGTGAAACAACAGGATGAAAACACAAGAAGAAATACAATATATTGACCTAATCTGCAGGATGCCATGCAGACAAGTCAGAGGTTAAAACCAAACAAAAGACTTCCTGTAACCAAACAAAAGACTTCCTGTAACATCAAAAAAAGAGTGAATAATGCATAAACTCATAAATATGTATGTACCCCAGTAATGTAACAGTATATAGAGAACATTCTTTTAAAACTAATGGTGTGTTTTTCGGCTGATTGCCAGAAACACCCCAGTGCTGGACATTGTCCCTTTTTATCCCCTTATTAAAATTTTAAAATTTCTAAAGAGTAAACTTTGGTTTTCACATGTAGGAGGCTTCTACCTCTGTGAAAATTTGTGTAGCTTTTATAGTTGTAAAAGTAGTGTCTCCCAGTCAAGAATTCCTAGCTTATCTCTCTACATCTCACTCTCAAGGTGAGATGTTTATTGTCAGCTAGGGATCTCACCTCCCTGGCACCAGAGACAAGCCACAAAGGATAATTGCTTATTCTTTGTTTCCCATCTTGGATGGGCAGCTGATGTTCCTGACTGTTATGACCTTTACCGTGCAAGAGTTCCTCATGGCTCAATGGCTCAACTGGTAAGGATAAGGGACAAATCACTGCTCAGCTGGTTTGGTCAAGGCTTTTTAGGAGCTTCTTGTCACGAAATTTACTGAAACCAGTTGAATAAGACTCCTTAAAAACAATTAAGTGCTAAGAAGGCCATCATTTATTACAGGTCTATGGTGGCATGGGGGATAAATCCTCCTTACTTTGAGATATTAAATTTGAAGAATTAGGGATTTTTAGGAAAGTTAAGATAATAAGTTGCTGAAATAGCTGAAGTAGATAGGTAAGCTTTGTTCACAGTTAACAGAAGCCAGATCTTAGATAAGATATCCCGGATTTAGTAGCTCATTGCTTGTCAGCTTTATGTTTATGTAGCTGTGCTTGTAATGAAAAACAAAATGTGGTAAATAGGACATAAGACAGCTGCAGACTTCCTGCTTAAAGGACCCATTGAACACAGGAAACTATAAGTTCTACCAAGGATTCATTTGTCACGAATGCATGGAAAAGGTAGAAAGGTCAGAACGAGGAAGACTCATCTTACTTCCTCATTTTGGGTGACCCCTCCCCAAAATAGACCCCCGACTCATTTTAGGAAACAAAGTACGCATGCTTAATAGCCTTTTTGCCAATTAGCATACGAAGCGAGGAATGGGAGGTGACAGGGGTATGAATATGTATTTGTCTTTTGGGTATTCAGCACTTTTGTAAATAAAAGGCTTTGTAATTACCTGTGAATTTTGCAGCACGTATTAGGGAACTATCCCCCGTACTGCCTGGCCGTAATAAACATATACTTCCTAACTTTTATCTGTTTGAGAGTTTTTGTCTGTCACAGTTGGATATCGATACTAGATCAATACCCATATTTCTTTAATAAGTCAACTTGCCCCCCGATTTTTGCAAGTGTTTTGTTCACATACAGGCAGCCTGCCCTTCAGGGACCACCTCCCTATACCTCCCTATTCCTTCAAGAATTTTATTGAACCCATTTGTTTCAGAAACCTTTTGGATAGTATTGGTATCCTCAGGAACATGCCACATTTTGTTGTCTTTGGAGATCTGTTACATTTGGGATGTGTACACAAGTGTTCTCGATCCAATTTTAAATACCCACAAAGCCCTTGTTCTTTGGCCAGCCATAGATCTAAGGCCAGCCAGCTTTGTAATGTCAGTTTAGTATGTGCCTATATTTGCCTATTTATAATTTGAAATTATCTTCCTGTGACTTTGTCTAGTTTTCCTACTTGCCAGTTTAGGTTATCTAACAAGATTCTGTTTTCTAGAGCTGAGAGGAATGAGATTTGTCTTTACAAACAAGCCCTGAGTCTGCTGGTAGATAAAACTAGCACTGAGAGATAAGTGAAGCAATGGGAAGGATTCTACTGATTGATGAATGGAAAAGAAGATACTTGCCTTTACAAACAAACTGTAGGTTTGTTTGTAAATGAAATTGAATATTGAAAGATGAAAGCAACAATGGAGAAAAACCCATAAATCCCATAAAAATTAAAAATTAGGGGGGTTATACATTAAAAGGGGAATCTTAGGCATTTCGGGAAGTCTGTACCTCTCAAGTACCTCAGCCAATGGGGAAAGAGAGAGGGAAATTAGGATGAAAAGGAGGCTGCGTCCTCCGAAAAACTGAGAGACCCCAGGGAAATGCCCCATGGCCTCTTCCTTTATTCGAATAAAGTAAAAGGACTCCTCTGTCTCCTTTTTGGACATAAACCTCTGGTGTTCGTGGATTAATTTTCCTAACAATTTGGGGGCTCTCGTCCGGGATATTTCCACCATCCGGGGCTGCAGGCAGCGAGCGGAGCTGAAGGCTCGCCTCACCCAGTTTCGGTGATCAGCTCCCCTTGGTGGCGGCCGGCACCGGGCGATCGATTGGGTTCCCGAGACTGTCCAGGAGACAGACGAGTGGCGGACCAGGGGGGTCCGTGAAGAGTCCACAGGGAAGGACCACTGAAAATCTCACCGATGAGTAAAATGGGATCTTTGGGGAGCAAACCTGGGAGGGCACCCATGGAGGGTAGCACAGGTGAAACACAGCACCCATGGAGGGTTGCTAGGGTAAAGCTGGGAAAGGGCCCCGGCAAAAGGGATGACGATCCCATAATACCCCCGGAGAGTCCCTTGGGGAGAATGCTGAGGTCTTGGGACAGACTATGCATTCACCCAGAGGTAACTATGGAGATGATGGTAAAATATTGTTATTTTGTGTGGCCGGAGTATTAGTTGCCAAAGGGGCTTACATGGCCATCTTATGGAACAGATAGAATTCGTTTGTGTAGAATTTTGTTGAAGTATTTAGAGGAGAATTGGAAAGGATGGATTGAAAGGGAATGTGGATTGATATGGTTTAGACAAGCAACAAAAGAAACCTATGTGTTAAAGAAAAAGGAAGAAGAGGAAAAAAGGGAGGAAGGGGGAACTGGTGAGAATTGAGATGTTCTTCAGTACTTTCCCCCGTCTTGTCCTCCAGTGTTGCCAGCTGAACCAGGACCAGCTGCAGGTCCCCTGTATCCTCAACTCCCAGAGCAAAGGGATCAGGGGAATGTTGTTCCTATGGCCCCACCTGAGAATAATAATAGTATAGGGGGAAGGGAGCAGCCTATCTTACCATCATGTAGAACTAGAAGAGGAAATCAATTGAGCACATCAGAAGCCCCCCAGACCCAAGAGACAGGGGTACACCAGCTGCCACTCCACCAAGTTCCTTTGGGGAGTCAAGGGGGAGGGTTTGGGTTTGTAATTGTACCACTTACTACCCAGGATATAAGGGGGTTGAAAAAAGAATTACACCCTGTTGAGGGTTAAGTTTCCTGTAGAATTTTTCCCCCCCATAAGTTGCTGGGAAACTAAATACTGATAGTTAAAGGGTGCTCACCCCGGACAAAAGAAGTTGATCACTTAGTTTTGGGGGAGGGAAAAAAAGCTCCCGGGAGCAGAGGGTGGAGGGCTCACTGCTCTCAGTTTTCCAGGGAGGACGGTCAGGCTACTGGTAGCTGCCTGGAGTCCACGGCTAACGGAGGAGTCTGGTCCTGGGAATTCTATCATCTGTTGGAGCGCCCAGGAATTCGGAGTTTCTTCGCTGCCCTGCTGGATTTTGGGTCAGCCCGGGTCCAGCTGCTGCGGGTTCTCCGGCACTGCTCACTTCATCTGCCAGGACACCCCCCTGCCTGCCGAGGACAATCCACCCCTTCCAGCCATCAGCGCCGGAGTTTCCACCGTTTGCCCTCGGGGTTCTTGGTTCTGTTTTACTATTATTATAATTGCTGTTGTTGTTTGTCTGTCCTGTTATATTTACTACTAAAGGACTGTTATTCCTTTCCCCATAGCTCTGACTGAAAAGGTTTTTTTTAATATTCCAAATTATAATAACACGGAGGGAAGGATTTAAGTCCTCATTCCTAGAGAGGCCTGCCTCTCCTTAGCAGACACCTGTCTTTTAAAACCAAGACACCCCCATATTTGCATGATCCCATAGGGGTGGGGGAAAAGATAGAAGGATATTTGGGAAATGCGGATTATATATGGAAGGATTGGGATTTTCTCCTGGGGATTTTATTTGGGTCATCAGAGAAACAAATGATTCTGTAGAAAGCTCGGCAGCTGTGGGAGGATGAACGTCCACAAGCGGCAGGGGGGGCTGGACCTAATGTACCTACAGTGGATGATGCCATCTCCCAGGTGGACCCCCAGTGGAACCCAAATGAGGAGACCAGTTTGGCTCGCCTCCGCAATTACCGTGTTTATTTGATTAAAGCAATTAAATCAGCAGTTCCCAGAACTAACAATATAGCTATGGTTATGTCCTTAGAACAGGAGAAACATGAAAGCCCCTCTCATTGGTTAGAGAGGATTAGAGAGGCCTTGCGGAAACACGGGGGGATGGATCCGGAGGGACCAGCCTTTGACACACTGTTGAAGGTACAATTTGTTACAAAGGCCTGGCCTGACATATGGAAAGGGGTACAGAAAGATGAAGAGTGGCAGAACAAGCCTCTAGAAGAACTAGTTAGAAAAACACAGCAGATATATGTAAGGAGGGATGAGGAAAAGGTAAAGGCTAAGGCAAAGATGATGGCAGAGTTTTTGCAGCCACGGAAAAATAAACAACAGGGTCCAAGGGGTCCCCCGGGACAGAGGGGACAGGGTCGGCCACAGGGAAGTGGCAGAGGTATTCCCTCCTCAGCAGGGGAGAGCTGACCCAAACAGCGGTTGGGAAGGAACCAGTGTGCTATCTGCCGGGCAGAAGGGCATTGGAAAAGGGAGTGTCTGCAGAAACAGCTGGACCCTCAGGAGGGGGAAGTCCAGAGGATAATGGAAATGGCTTGTTAGGGGTGTCAGGGGCTCCCATTATATCAAGGACCCACCATTCAGGAGCCCTTGATAACTTTTAAGGTGGGTCCAGATCGAGAGGAGGTGTGTTTTCTGGTAGATACAGGGGCCTCTCGATCCACTTTAAATTTATACCTGGGGGGGGAAATTATCAAAAAAGATCATTAGTCATTCAAGGAGGGAGTGGAAAGGATGAACGAGTGTATTTTATTCAACCAATATTAATAGATGTGGGGGACAGGTTTAAAATACATGAATTCCTGTTTGTTCCTAATTGTGATTGTAATTTACTGGGAAGGGATTTGATAGGTAAAGTAAGAATGCAAATTAGTATTGTAAAAAATGACACAGAGTCCAACACTGTGATATCTTTGGGTAAAATGTCTGAGAAGGCCAATGCTGAAATAAATCCAGAAGTGTGGGCAGCCCCAGGAAAATACGGAAAACTAGACATAGAGCCTCTCCAAATTACTTTGAAACAACCAGGACAAGTAGTGTCTAAAAAGCAATACCCTCTTTCAAGGGAGGGAAAGAAGTGGTTACAGCCTGTCATTGAGTCCCTGCTAAAAGCAGGTCTTTTGGAGCCCTGTATGTCTCCCTATAACACCCCTATCCTGCCAGTTAAGAAACCAGATGGAACCTACAGAATGGTGCAGGATTTAAGAATAATAAATGAAATTGTCAAATCAAGGCATCCCACAGTTCCGGATCCCTATACAATCCTAAATCAGATCCCTTCTTCACACCAGTATTATTCAGTACTGGTCTTAAAGGATGCTTTCTGGAGGTGTCCAATTACAGATGATAGTAAATAGTATTTTGCCTTTGAGTAAAAACAAGAGGGGAAAAAAAAAAAAGTGTTTATTGATGGGTCTTCAAGAGTGATAAAAGGGAAACGATTTACAGGATACTCTATCGTGAATGGAAAGCAACTAAAGGAAGGGGGAAGGTTACCGCCCACCTGGTCAGCTCAGACAGCAGAGCTGTATGCACTTGTGAGAGCCTGTGAATTATACTGGGACAAGACAGTGAATGTTTTTACTGACTAAATATGCATATGGGGTGATACATGCATTTGGGAAACTATGGGAAAAAAGAGGTTTATTAACCTGCAGGGGAAAGAAGTTAGTTCATGAGAACTTAATCTCTAGCCTATTAGAAGTGGTGAACTTAACCAACAAGAGTAGCAATAATACACATTAAGGGACACCAGGCAGAGTGCTCAGAAGAGGCAATAGGAAACTGACTGGCTGATAAAGAAGCTTGAAAAGCTGCATTGTCTCCAGAAATCTCTAAGATCCTCCCCTTGCTCCCAGTAATTGCATCACTGCCAGAGAAACTGTCTTTTTCCCCAGGAGAACTTGAGATAATTAAAAAGAGTAGGGCAGAGGAAAAATGGAGTAATTAGTTTACAAAGGATAGTAAACAGTGAATATCAAAAGCTCTAGCCTTACAGTTATTAAAAGAACTCCATGAAGGGAGCCATTGGAGCTCTTGAGGACTGGCAAAAGCTTTCCTCAAAATGTATGCTGCTGTAGGTCTTTTTACCCTGGCAAAGCGAGCTATTGAAAGTTGTTTAATTTGTGCTAAAACCAATAACAGAGTTACAAAGAAACTTGCCAGGGGAGGGAGGCCTTGGGCTATACGTCCCTTCCAGAGATGCCAGGTGGGTTTTACTGAAATGCCACGAGTGGCAAGGTTTAAATACCTTCTGGTAATAGTATGTCAGTTAACAAGGTGGCCAGAAGCATTTCCTGCCATTTCAGCAACTACAGGATCAGTTATTAAAGTATTTTTGGAACAAATATTTCCAAGATATGGGATTGTTGAAGCAATAGACTCAGATAGGGGATCTCATTTTACAAGAAAAATTCTCCAAGGAGTTATGACTGCTCTAGGGATAAGATGGAATCTCCACACCCCCTGGTATCCCCAGAGTTCCGGCAGAGTAGAGAAAATGAATGGAGAAATAAAGAAACACCTTTTGAAACTAGTAATAGAAACTAAAATGCTGTGGGTACGGCTCTTGCCACTAGCTTTAGCAAGGATAAGGGCTAGACCCAGGGGAGATATTCAGTTATCTCCCTTTGAACTGTTGTTTAGAATTCCTTACAGTTACAATTCCCAGCCTAGTGGGGTGGTAGAGATAAGTGATGTATATTTAAAACAATATGTGGCCAGTGTGATATGTAATATAAAGTTAATTCGCGTTCGGTCTGAATTAAACTTTGTAAAATATAAAATATACTTGGGATTTGAAAAGCAGAATGTGAGGGGGACACAGAGGATTGAGAAACGGGGGAGGGGGGGGTTCTGCCAGGAAACCATCAGAACACTCATTTACTCAATGAATAGAAGAAGTGACCAGATAAGATATGTCCCCCCCCCCGGAGATGAATCTGCTAATGATGCAGTGATCAACACCAGATAGGTATCTTATCTGCTCCAGCCGAGTTTTACATCTCTAAACACCACTCCGGAGAAAGCAATCAAGACATTGTTCCACCCCAGGAAATCTATTCAACTGACAGGAGACATGGACATGAATATCTGATGAAGCAAAAAGGGACATGAGAAGTAAGGTAGCTTCTCATCCTTAGCGAAAGACTGTATAAAAGCCAGAAGCTCGGGACACACTTTGTGAACAGGGTAGATTCGGAGTGATAGGGTCCGTTTCTGTGTTCACCCAGCACCGAAACCCAGGGTTCAACACTTCCTTTTAATTGTGGCTGTTAGAGACTGAGTTTAAGTCTCGAAATAAAATTCTATATTTTGATTCACAAAATTGGCCTTGATCATTTATTATAGCCAGGATACTGTCTCTTGTGAGATCTCTTCGACAGGAAGCTCAGCTGGCACAGACCCTGCCTTTGGACTTTGCTGTTCACAACATCCCACCAAGAAATTAAGCCCTAGTTAAGGAGTGGAAAGAAGCACCACTAGTGGCTAAGTGGCGTGGACCTTTCCAAGTGTTGCTGACCACAGAAACAGCCATCAAGACAGCAGAACATGGGTGGACCCACCACACTCGGGTCAAAGTCTCTGAGGCCCCGGAGATTTGGACATCTCAGCTAGAAGAGAAGGACGGGAAGCCATGACTGACACTCCACAGGAGTGGACTGGAGCAGTAGCCAGTGCGTCGACATAGGGGGAAGCCTCGTGTGCCTACCCACAGACTGCTTGCTGAATTAGTTTGTGTGGGCATCCCTCCTCTCAGATCTCCAGTCACTGGGGGCCAATCCTCGCTGTCATTGTTTCCTTTATGTTAAGCTGTTTCTGTGCCTTCGCTCACCACAGGTGGTGTGGAGGACAATGTGAAAGTGAAAATTGGGTTAGGAGATTAGATTACACCATTAGAATGTTTCTCTTAATAATCTTAACCTTATATTGCCAGTTAGGTTGGGGTCAAAAGTGAGAAAATAATTTTTTAACCTTACGAGAAGAAGTACCAAAACCCTTTAACTTTAAGAAAGTTAGCTCATGTACCGGTCCAAACATGGAAAGGATAGGAATAGGACAATGACAGCGAGGATTGGCCCCCAGTGACTGAAGACGCCATAGAGATTAAAGGAAAAAAGTGATACTAACCAGAGACAATTCTTTGTTTGAATGGAATTTATGCATCATGTATGAAATGAATGAATGTTAGAATACCTCACTGCCGGTGCCTCAGTGGAATCAGGGTGAGGACAGTGCGCCCTGCCCAGTTGGCAGCCTCGCTCTGTGTTCCCCTGCTGTGACTGACAGATGCAGGTTACGATCAATGGACAAGAGGAGGCAATAAAACAAAGAAAAGGGAAAAGATTCCCTAAAACCGCAGTAGTTAGCCCCTAAGACTAAAGTGTACACGAAGACAAAGACCCAGGGACAAAGGACAGGTAAGTATTGGTTTGGATGGGGTGGTTAAGGGGCGGGGGGATGAATGTGTGTGAATGAGAGGCAGCTGGTTATCCCAGACCTGCTAAGTGAGTGTGGAGTTTCCTATGCTGCGTTTCCGTTCTTTTGCGAGAAAAATGGCCAGTAAAGAGACGAAGCGGGTGATAAGAAGAGCGAGAGAATCCCCCCCAGGGAAACTGGGACTGAGTCTTAGAGAAGGGGTGGGACCCCTAGGAAGCAAGGTCTGCTAGATTGAGGGGTGAGTGCCCAAGAGCATCCAGGACTAAAACTTTTGCTGGGTTGAGGGATTAATATCCCAAGAGCACCCAGGGTTAAGCAAAAAGTCTGCTGGATTGAGGGGTGAGTGTCCAAGAGCATCCAGGACTGAAACCTGCTGAGCTGAAGGATTAATATCCCAAGGGCACCCAGGGTTCTGCTGGATTGAGGTTATGCCCAAGAGCATCTAGGGTTGGACAACACAGCTGGATTGAGGGATAAAAATGCCCAAGAGCATCTAGGGTTGGACAACACAGCTGGATTGAGGGGATATCCAAGAGCACCGGGACTGGCCAGTAACACCTAAAATTGTAATAGGTGATTTGAAAGTAAAAGGTACCTTATTGTTGTTTTGTTGTGTGAGAGTGAGTCACACACAAAATCTGCCTCAGCTTCCCGGGCGGGTGGGACTGTGGCAAGAGGTGTAAGTGACCCGCAAACAGGCCATTGTTCCCCCGGGCGGGTGGGGGCTATGGCAGAACGTGTGTGTGACATGCAAATCAGCCCTTTTCCCTCCAGGCATATGGAGGGGGGGTTGTAGTAAAAGTGTAAGTGACACGCAAATCAGCCTCATAGGTGGACCGGCACCAGAGGCAACCAGATTCTGGGCCCTCCTCAGAGGCCCAGCTATACTGGAACGCAGAGACCAAACCCAAGGCGAGGGGGGCCACACAGAGCCGCGATTCTCTGGTGACAGGGATCGGCTTCATGTCCTAAAGGTGTGAAAGAATGTGTAAAAGTGAAGGAGAAATGAAGTAAGAGTAGATGGATGAAAGCACATGTAATGTTGATTGTTAATTTTAAAATTCACTATATCTCCTTGGAGGGAGGTGTATTGTATTGAATAGTTGTGTGAGAAAGAGGGGATATTTTGTGTGTGTGCATAGATAGAAGTGGTCTTTAGGATGTAAGAGAAAGTGAAAAACAGAGGTGGGGGACTGTTACCGAGACACACAAAGCAGTCACACAGAGAGAGATTTTCCAGCGCAGAGGTTCCTCCGATCTGGCTCAAGGCTGAGTCCAGGCGGAGCGAGAGCCTCTTTGTTTATTTCTTACTTTTTATACATTTGTGGATCTAGCAGAAGATTGGCTTCTGGGGTTTTTCACCTTTCAGCCAAGTGGCTAAACCAACTGTCAGTTACAATTGTTTTCAGGTTAGAAATATGCAAACAAAGGACAGAGAATGAAAACCAGAGGATTTGTTTATGTTACATCTGTGGGAAAAAGGTAGAACTGCTTCTAATATTGTACAGTAACTAAAAAGAACTGACTCCATTTTATGAAAATTCAAAAGGCTATAAAAAACTCAGAAAAAACAGAGTAACAGGGGACGAATAGATAAGATCTTGAAAAATGGGACAGAAAAACAGTAAGTTGGATACAAGGAAGAAAATAGAGTGTAAAAAATTACTAACGGACATACCTCAAGATAGCCCTCTCGGCATTATGTTAGCTAACTGGGATAAAAACCCTTGTACAAGAAGAAAGGAAAAGATAAAGATGATACAATTTTGCATGATAGAATGGGCAGAGAAGGAAAAAAGATCTGACCACGTTTATTAGCCCAGATATGGCTCTTCTAAGAATTAGATTTGTCAGGCTCTAAATTATGTCCGGTTGCGTCCCCGCTCCGGGTGGGAGCTGACCCCCAGCTAGCTCGGGTCAACACAGACACAAAGTTTCCAGTTCGTTTTGGCTTCTCGGCTCGGCAGCTGGACCCAAAGGTGACAGTCAACAGCAGCAGAAGAGAAAAGGCTGGCTCTCAGCTTAGCAGGTTAAAGGATGTTTATTAGCAGAGATCTCCAAGCTCCGAGGCGAGCGGCTCGGAGCTTCCAGGCTGAGAACCCCGCGGCTGAGAGAGTTTGCTCCTCCCTCCGACCCCCTATAAGCGGGGGAGGGTCCCAGGGAGGATACAAAAAAGACCACAAATCAGGGGTTTCAGGGGGTAACAAGGTGTGCCCACCCCCAAGCTTCAGACCACTAAAATCCAGAGCCAAAGGAATTTCCCCCAGGCTACCTATCACCTGAAGCTCTCTCACGGAGATTTCACAATCCGGGAGGGACCCCGGGAGTGATTGACAAGCTGCCCCAGAGAGGGGGGTTGGGGCAGAGGGGCTGTTACATGTCATGTGAGGTATGGGATGATTGACACAAAACACCTTATTATACAGACAACACAAAAGGGATACAGAATTGGGGATACAGTGAAACGAACCATAACATAAACTTCTTACAAAAATCTAATAAAACAGTTCTGCACCACCACATCTCCCCCTTTTTTGTTTTAATGACGGGAGGAGGGCTGGAACGGAGGAGGATGATATTCGAAGTCCGGGTAACTCTCGGTGAGCCACTCTGGCTGAGTGGGCCACTCCATCTGAGGTTCATCCTCTGGGTGTCTTCTGTCTTCTGGGTCTTCCTCCAGTTCCACGTCTTCCTCCCATCCAGGCACGGATGATACAGCAACATGGTTCACAGAGGGGGCATGTGTGGTGCTAGAAATTAATCTACTTAACATTTTTTGATAATACCAAACCCAATTAAAATTAACAGAATAACAAACAAAAATAACAAAACTGATTTCAAAATTGAACCCACCCAGCCCGAAATTCCCCAGTACTAAGGAGCAGGTGAAACTTCCTCAGCACACGGGATTGGCGCTGGACAGGTTCCATCGGGACTAGAAGAACTAAAACAAACAATCAGCATTCGAGCAGGGGTCATTCAGGAAAGCGAAACCATCCGGGGAAAAATCTTCCCTCCTTTTCCTCCTAAAAGCTGCCTGAGTAACCTGTGGCAGTTTCTTTTTCTTCCCCGAGACCTTTGGGACATAGGGCCTCACCCATTTTGATGGTAACCATCGCGGCCCCGTGGGGGTGGACACGCAAGCGTACCCACGGCCCCACGTGACCAAATCATGAGGTCCTTCTGTCCTTCCAGTCTCAGGGTCCCGGACCATGACTGGCGGCCTCTCTTTGATGTTTAGCTGAGGGTTTGCCCCGAAATGACGAACAATGGGAGGGTTTAAAAACTCAAATGTGCTGTTTAAAAAATTCAAAGTGAATAGAGCCGTGGCCAATCGGGTCTGTGGTGTTTCTGTTTTCAACACCGGTTGTTGTTGGTTAAGGACCCTTTTGATTTCTCTGTGGGTCCTCTCCACTACAGCTTGGCCTGTTGGGGAATGAGGGATGCCGGTTTTATGACCCACTCCCCATTGTTGCAGGAAGCTGCAGAATTCCTTGGAACGGTACGCTGGGCCATTATCAGTTTTTAATTCTTTTGGGATGCCCATGAAGGAGAAAGCCTGGATGAGGTGTTTAATCGCATCCAAGGTCTTCTCCCCTGCGTGGGCAGAAGCAAAAACTGCACCGGAAAAAGTGTCCACAGACACGTGCACATATTTAGATCGGCCGAATTGGGGGATATGTGTCACGTCCGTCTGCCACAGCTCACAGCTGTTCAGACCTCTGGGGTTTACTCCTGCAGTCAAGGTGGGGAGTGCATGCTGATTACATGAGGGACACGTAGCCACAATTGCTTTGACCTGTTCCCGGGTGATGTGAAACCGGCGAACAAGGCCAGGCGCGTTCTGATGATGAAGCTGATGGCTGAGCTTTGCCTGCTCAAAAATGCTTGGCAATGGGGCCATCGCTGCAGGAGCAGCAAGAGCATCAGCCCTTCTGTTCCCCTCAGCTATGAACCCCGGCAAATCGGTGTGTGATCTTGTATGCATCACAAAAAATGGCTGCTCCCTGTGGGAGACAAGCTTGACAAGCTTAGAAAGCAGCTCAAACAGTGCGGTGTTAGACACTTCCTGCAGTATGGCCTGATCTGCCCTCGATACCACCCCCGCTACATAAGCGGAGTCCGTTACTAAATTGAAGGGTTCGGGGAACCTTTCGAAAGCCCTGACAACAGCGGCCAACTCAGCAACCTGAGGTGATCCCTCCACCTCGGCAACATCTGCCTCCCACTGCTGAGTCTGAGGGTCCTTCCAAGTCATAACTGACTTGTGGGACTTTCCGGACGCGTCCGTGAAAACTGTCAGGGCCTCTAAAGGCTTCCTGCTCCGAACATCTTTCAAATTCAGTGTGAATTTGGCATCCTGATTAAAAATTTTGTGGGCTGGCCGATGAATTGAGATTTGCCCGGTAAAGGAATCTAGAGCAAACTGCAGTGCTTCATTTTCCTGAAGCAGGTGTTCTAACATTGCCTTTGTAATCTGGCCCGATATTAATCCAATTGGAATGTGAATGCATTCAAAATCACACCCTGCCAATTCCCTGATCCGAACTCTGGCTTTTCGGATCAGTTCAGCCACCAGTTCCTGTGGACGTGTCATTCTCTTGGACCTTTGATGGCTGAGAAAGACCCATTCTATGATTAGAAGTGGGTCCTCTCTGCCCTGGTCCTTTTTGATGTTATTTCTCCATTGGAAAATGACTCCATGGAGGTGTGGCAATTTCCCCATTATTATAAATTTGAAAGGCAGGTCTGGATCACACCTGTGAGCCTGCCGAGTGGACATGAGATGCTGTACCCTTTCCAGCGCCTCCTTCGCTTCCGGGGTTAGTTCCCTGGGAGAACTCAGCTCCTGTCCCCCTTTCAATAAATTGAAAAGAGGGACTAGGTCCTCAGTTGTGAGGCCCAGCCAGGGTCTCACCCAATTCAATGCCCCACACAGCTGATGGACATCTGCAAGGGTCTGAATTTTGGCCTTGATTTCCAATTTTTGCGGCACAATGGTCCGCTTGCCAATTTCCAGGCCCAGGTACCTCCAAGGTGGCATCCTTTGAACTTTGTCTTCCTGCAGCTCGAACCCTGCAACAACCAATGCATTAATTGTCAGGTCAAGTGCATGGGACAAGACATCATCGGTGGGAGCACACACAAGCACATCATCCATATAATGATGGATGATTGCTTTCTCTGCGGCTACGCAGACCGGGGACAGCAAGGAAGCCACATACCACTGGCAGATGATAGGTGACACCTTCATCCCTTGGGGAAGAACCCTCCAATGGTAGCGTTTCCTCGGGGCCTCTCGGTTAACAGTGGGAACCGAGAATGCAAAACGTGGTGCATCGTCAGGGTGTAGGGGAATATGGAAGAAACAATCTTTTATATCTATAACAGCCAATTTCCAATTTTGTGGGAGCATGGTCGGGGTAGGCATCCCAGGTTGAAGAGAGCCCATGTCTTCTATCACGTTATTAATTTGTCTGAGATCTTGGAGGAGTCTCCACTTGTCCTTCCCCGGCTTCCGGATAACAAAAACCGGCAAATTCCAAGGGCTGGTGGTCTCTACAATGTGACCCTTAGCTAACTGCTCCTCCACAAGCTCTTCGAGCGCCTTCAATTTCTGTTTTGAAAGCGGCCACTGTTCAACCCACACTGGTGCATCTGTTTTCCAATTCAGCTTGTGGGTAGGGCGCTCCTCAGCGACCGCCGCCCAAAAATCCTGTGGGGGGTCTGGGATGTCAATCGTGACTCCCCACTGGGCCATCAGGTCTCTCCCCAACAAGGGTTCCCTATAATCCAAAACAAAAGGGCGTAAACTGGCCAACTGCCCTTTTGGCCCCTTAATTTGCACCACACTCTTTGATTGTTTGGCCAATTGCATTCCCCCTATTCCTTGCACGTGTCCTGCCACGTTTTCCAAGGCCCAACGTGACGGCCAGTGCTTGGCTGGGATTACAGTCACGTCTGCGCCTGTGTCGAGCAGGCCTGTGATGTTAATGGCCTCATCACCCACCTGTAACTCACATCCCACCTGGGGTTTCACTTCTGTGATGTTGTGCACGGGACAAGCTGTTGGTATGTTGTCTTCTTCCAGGCGTTCCCAGGTGGGTATGATCTGGGCAACTGTCTGCCCTTTAGGTAGGAATGTTGGTGGGTGAGTGCAGCGTAGCCAGTGAACGAACTTTCCAGGATTGTTATCAAGTGTTCCTGGAAGAATTTCGATCTCTTTTGGGGTGTGTTTGCAGTCCCCCACAACGATGAGCTTACCTTTGACCCTTGGCCAGGTACCCTGCTCACTGTTGTCAACTGACACAAAATTCCAGTTGTCGTCTTTCAGGTGCAAACCCTCCGTGAGCTGCAACCTGTAGGGGGTATATTTAGAATTGGTTGTCAAAATTGGTTGTGCCATGTCATGGTCCGTGTAAGTCATTTCCAGTGTGTTATGTTTGCTGCCACCCTGAATGGGGCATTGCAGCTTCTCCTTCTTTTTCCCTTGGCTCCCTTTCCCCTCCCCTCCTGCCCGGTCCACCCCATTTTTTTCCTCACGCAGGGCGGACCTGCGCTCTTTCACCAGTTTTTTTGTGAGGGTTTAAACCCTCTCCCTTTTTCCCCTTCCCCTCCCCCTTTTTTGTTTTTGAGGTCCTCTACTTCTTTCTTGAGGGGGCATTTGGAAACCCAATGCCCCAAATTCCCGCACAAAAAACACTTCTGGGAGCTTTGCGCAGAATGCTTCTTCCCGGTGTTCGGTGTTTTTCGGGAATCTTCAGTTTCCATGGCTGCAACTTGATGAGGTTTTGGCCATGGACCTGTAGAGAAGCTCATACAAGGCACTTTTAGCTGACATACGTGAAGCATGTCTGGTAAGGTTGGTTTGGGGTGTAGGGGTAAACTTAAAATTGCAGCACGACATAAATCATTTGCATTTGAAAACGCAATCTCCGATAAAATGTGTTCCCGAGCTATTTCATTTTTGACCTGAGCTTCAATAGCTCGGGACAGCCTTTCCACAAAATCTGTGAAAGACTCACTTTGGTCCTGCCTGATTTTCGAATAAGAAATCGCAGGACCTTGTGTTTGCATGCTGAAGAATGCAGTCAGGGCTGTCTCTCTCACTACGTGGAGGCACTGGACAGGAATGACCACTTGTTCAGTGGCTTCTGCCCACTGCCCCTCCCCAGCCAGGTGGTCGAGAGTGAGAGGGTTTCCCTGAGCATCAACTCTGGTGTTAACATGGTTGAGGAGCCCTGGTAAGGCCTCCTGGAGCAGCCTTTTCCAAGCTGTGACCCGTAGGATGTACTCTGTTGGGTTTAACAAGCAAGAAAACAGGTACTTTAAATCAGCAGGCACTACCTCTTCTGCAGAGAGATCTGCTCTGAGAAGCCCTCTGAAATATGGTCCATCACGGCCATATATCCTGTGAGCTTTGCAGATCTCTTTGATGGTGGCTCGGGGAAATGGGTGGTACTCTGCCCTGTTGTTACCACCGCGGGCATTGCGGAAGGTAACAGGGGCAAGGGTGGGAATGGAGCAGGAGCTGGCAGCTGTCTCTGCTCTCGTTCTCTGCTCGGGCACTTCCGGGTTTGAGGGAGCTGGGACGCCTGTGCCCTGAGGCACTTGGTTGCCTGGCAACCGAGTCCCTGCAAGGGCCGCGGCTTGCCCGGGGGGTGACATCATTGAGGAGTGGGGGGGGCGGGGGGGATCCTGGGGGAGCGGGGTCGAGCCCCGGCGGCCCGGGACCGGGACCGGGCTGCTCCGGGGCGGGCGGCGGCGCGGCGGCTGCGGGGGGGAAGGGGTGCCGCAGTGCGCACGCGCAGCCACAGGGGGTTGGGGGGGGCAGCGCGGCTCGGGGCCGGCTCCACGTGGGGTGGGGGTGGGGCCGCGCAGGTCGGGGCCGGCACCACGTGGGGTGGGGGCGGGGCCGCGCTGCGCGGGGCTGGGGTGGGCGGGGTCACGTGGCAGGCACCCGACGTCACAGGGGTAAGGCGGGGCGGGGAAGGGGGCGGGGCCGCGCGCTGCGGGCACCACGTCACCGGGGTAGGGAGGGGTGGGCGGCGCTGAGGGGGCGGGGGAGTCCCCCGCCATGCGGTCTCCGCCATCTTGGGAACCCCGAGAGGACCACGCGGACCTGGACCCGATTAAAAGCGGGGAGGGAGGGTTGTCTGGTGCAGCATGGCCAGTGCTGCCCGAGACCTCCCTCCTGGCTCCACCGGGCCAGCACCGGCGTGGAGGCTGGGGTGCTCCCGAGGCAGAGCGGGCGGGCGGGACCCCTGCCGCTCCATCGAGAACGCTTTCCCGGGGACATGGGGACCGGGGAAAAGAGGTGGGGGGAGGAGGGGGAGAACACGTTTCTCCGTTGGGCTCTTTCGGCATTCCCTTTTGAAATTGAATTGCCGAATTTAACGTCATTGCTACAGTAAAATACTTTGTAGCCTTTTTGTCCCCAGTTTGAATCAACCTAATTAATTCCTTTTCTACAGTGCCACAGAAATGTGGGCTGCAGAGACTGTCCGGAGAGACTTGGGGAAAATGCACATGAACCCAGCGAACAAAACTTCTTAACTCGCCTTTTGAGATTTTCAATTTGGCATCGTTAACTACTGACGCATAATTATAATACAACCTTTTCTGAGCAATCGTGAGCTTTCCACCCATGTTTCGATACTAAGTTGCTTTTGAACCCAAACCCAGATGAAAAGCACTCCCCCCCGCGGACCCCGTTCGCTCAAAATCACAGGAGGTTTAACCCTTTAGCTGCGCAGCTATTTTTGGAGGATTTTTTCCTCCCCAATAGATCCCCCTCCCTTGGGGGAACCCTAAAACCAGTAAGTATGTCCCTTTGTGGGTATACTTACCTGTTCCTGTGCCTGGGGGGTGCGTGGGTCTGGTTGTTCTGCTGCAAGAAGGACTCCGGTCGGGGCTCGAAGCTCCCCTTCTTTCCCCTGGAATTGCCTTGTTTAAAAGTCAATTTCACAGGGGTGCGTGACGCCCAGAGACTGTTCTTCGGGCTAAATCAGCCCCAGTCCGTTCGCAGGGTCCGCCTCGTCTCCGGAAGGGCCCTGCGTGGGCGCTGGACGCTCTGTCACCGTGGAGCCGTGCTCCACGTGGTCCAAGCTGCTTCTGCCGGCGTGGTGCGTCCCACGTTGGCGCGCCAATTATGTCCGGTTGCGTCCCCGCTCCGGGTGGGAGCTGACCCCCAGCTAGCTCGGGTCAACACAGACACAAAGTTTCCAGTTCGTTTTGGCTTCTCGGCTCGGCAGCTGGACCCAAAGGTGACAGTCAACAGCAGCAGAAGAGAAAAGGCTGGCTCTCAGCTTAGCAGGTTAAAGGATGTTTATTAGCAGAGATCTCCAAGCTCCGAGGCGAGCGGCTCGGAGCTTCCAGGCTGAGAACCCAGCGGCTGAGAGAGTTTGCTCCTCCCTCCGACCCCCTATAAGCGGGGGAGGGTCCCAGGGAGGATACAAAAAAGACCACAAATCAGGGGTTTCAGGGGGTAACAAGGTGTGCCCACCCCCAAGCTTCAGACCACTAAAATCCAGAGCCAAAGGAATTTCCCCCAGGCTACCTATCACCTGAAGCTCTCTCACGGAGATTTCACAATCCGGGAGGGACCCCGGGAGTGATTGACAAGCTGCCCCAGAGAGGGGGGTTGGGGCAGAGGGGCTGTTACATGTCATGTGAGGTATGGGATGATTGACACAAAACACCTTATTATACAGACAACACAAAAGGGATACAGAATTGGGGATACAGTGAAACGAACCATAACATTAACTTCTTACAAAAATCTAATAAAACAGTTCTGCACCACCACACTAAATGTATTTGTAAATTCAAAGGAACCGTTTAATCCTGAAGAAAGAGAATATGCCACATGTTGGACAGGAGATTTTAGGAGAATAAAAATCTTTCACATATCAGAAACCCCCGAGATGAAACGAGAAAAGAAAAAGGGCAAAGAAAAGGGAGGGGAACAAGAAGAAAAGAAGGAAAAAGAGTGGGATCCTTTGCAGGCTTTTTGCCCGCTGCGGGTTCTCCGGCACTGCTCACTTCGCCTGCCAAGGCACCCCCCTGCCTGCCGAGGACAATCCACCCCTTCCAGCCATCAGCGCCGGAGCTTCCACCGTTTCCCCCTCAGGGTTCTTGGTTCTGTTTTACTATTATTATAATTGCTGTTGTTGTTTGTCTGTCCTGTTATATTTACTAGTAAAGGACTGTTATTCCTTTCCTCATAGCTCTGACTGAAAAGGTTTTTCTAATCTTCCAAATTATAATAACATGGAGGGAAGGATTTGAATTCCACATTCCTAGGGAGGCCTGCCTCTCCCTAGCAGACACCTGTCTTTTCAAACCGAGACAAGCTGAATGGGAAATCAATGCCCAAAAGAGGAGAGATGGATTTGTTTTACCTACATTATTGGGCACAAAGCAGAAGATTTAGTAAAAGAGCAATTGATAAGCAAAAAGGCTAAGGCAGTACAACCACCTAAACCTGTGCCAATTTCGATCAACGATTTGTATACCAAACTTGAACAGCAATTAGAAAAATAAATAGATATCTCAAGGATGGGTAAAAATCAGTTTGTAGAATTAGGAGAAAGAATAAGTAAGGAACTTAACATAACCAATTGTTGGTTCTGTGGAGGGGCTTTGATGTCAGAAGAATGGCCATGGAAAGGCAGCAGCTTAGGCCCAATTGAGCTTCTAAAATGGAACCAAGCAAGTACAAGTGGAGAAAACAGACCAAAAAGGTGGATTTTAAGCTCAACAGTAACAGGGGAAGAATGTCTTTGGCGCACTAGGAAAAGGTTCATTCATGAAGTAAGAAAAACACCCTGTAAAACATATAAGGTTAGTAATAGAACTTCTGTATGGTGGGTCCCAGAAGAACCAACCGTGTATTGGATCCAAGAAAAAGCAAAAAAAGTGAATTGTAAGTATGATAAAAAATTAAAACTTTTTCAATGTAATGATACAGGTAAAATTCCTTACTATGGCATCCCAGAAATTTCCAAATTTTGGGCGAATATAGATCAACAAAAATTTAACTATTGGAAAGCTCCAGATGGCTTATTTTGGATATGTGGAAAAAGAGAATACCCAAAACTCCCCTCTCAGTGGAAAGGGAGCTGTACTCTGGGAATTATACAGCCAAGATTTTTTCTTTTACCAGGACCTGATGGGGATCAATTAAGGATATCAGTTTATGAGGATCTAAAGAGAAACAAAAGAGAATTGATTAGAGGATTCCAAAAATGGGGAGATGAGGAATGGCCCCCTGAACGCATACTGGAAACATATGGGCCAGCCACCTGGGCACAAGATGGGAGTTGGGGATATCGAACCCCAATTTATATGCTAAATCATATTACAGGACTTCAAGCTGCTGTAGAGATAATAACGAACAAAACTAGTCAGGCAATAGAATTAATATCAAGGCACCAAACCCAAACAAGAGCGGCTGTGTATCAGAATAGGTTGGCTTTAGACTATCTATTAGCTGAAGAAGGGGGTGTTTGTGGAAAGTTCAATACATCAGATTGTTGTTTAAAAATAGATGACAATGGAGATGCCGTCCTGGACATAGTCAATGATATCAGAAAAATCGCCCATGTACCAGTTCAAAAGTAGGAATCAATGCTAAATACTAGCTGGTAAGATAATGTGTTAGGAGTAGAATGGTGGAAAAAGTTAGGCTTCTTCCTTTTATGCGCTACAGTTGGTCTAATATTTCTTCCTTGTTTGATTCCCTGTTTCATTCGGCTCATCACCAGTGTGGTACATGGCATGCAATTAGTGAACATTGACCAAAAGTTGCCTACAACAACAACACCACAAAAGATTATGGTGTTAAAGAAACAAAATAATATAGAAGACCCCTTCAAAGAAGTGAGATTGATTTGTGACAAAAAATGAGCGAATAATGAAGGCTAGAAAACAATGAATATTGCTTGAGCCAAATTCATTATAAAAAGAAAGAGGGAGGATTGTGAAAAGTGCATAATATATGGCTCTACACAAGATATTTACTATATGTATTATGTTGTATTGATTGTTAATGTTGTATTAATATTTTGATAGTATGGTAAATGTAGTTTTGAAGTTAAAATGTAGTTTTTATGTACCAACCACAGGAAAACGTAAATCTTTCAGAGAAAAAAGAATTTACTACTTCCTTTGACTTATTAAAGAAATATGGGTATTGATCTAGTATCGATATCCAACTGTGACAGACAAAAACTTTCAAACAGATAAAAGTTAGGAAGTATATGTTTATTACGGCCAGGCAGTACGGGGGATAGTTCCCTAATACGTGCTGCAAAATTCACAGGTAATTACAAAGCCTTTTATTTACAAAAGTGCTGAATACCCAAAATACAAATGCATATTCATACCCCTGTCACCTCCCATTCCTCGCTTCGTATGCTAATTGGCAAAAAGGCTATTAAGCATGCCTACTTTGTTTCCTAAAATGAGTCGGGGGTCTATTTTGGGGAGGGGTCACCCAAAATGAGGAAGTAAGATGAGTCTTCCTCGTTCTGACCTTTCTACCTTTTCCATGCATTCGTGACAAATGAATCCTTGGTAGAACTTATAGTTTCCTGTGTTCAATGGGTCCTTTAAGCAGGAAGTCTGCGGCTGTCTTATGTCCTATTTACCACATTTTGTTTTTCATTACAAGCACAGCTACATAAACATGAAGCTGACAAGCAATGAGCTACTAAATCCGGGATATCTTATCTAAGATCTGGCTTCTGTTAACTGTGAACAAAGCTTACCTATCTACTTCAGCTATTTCAGCAACTTATTATCTTAACTTTCCTAAAAATCCCTAATTCTTCAAATTTAACGTCTCATTCCCCACTTCTTCTTTGAAATGACTAAATTCTTTTACTCAGTATACAGAGTCTTCTTCATCTATCCAAGCTGTACAGCCAGTGTCAAGACCAAGCCATACGCCTTTGACAGTGATGTTAAAGCTGCCACTCATCGTAGCATCCTCCAATTCCAAACAAGTATTACAATGGATAACACTAAACTTATGCTGACCAAAATAAGCAACACAACTATAGGGTGGATTACGGCATTCAATATTCCGGTTGCTGTTGGTGACCGCCCAAAAAGCACATCCCAACAATGATGAGACAAAAGTTCTTCAAGCCTTTTAAAAACCCCTTTGAAGGTCTCTGTGTCATGGTGTATAGTAATTAATGTCTTTTTCCCTTCATCTCTAATTTCTTTTAAGATTTCTCACAATTCATGATGTTTCAACAATTGAGCAACTAAAGTCAAATTCATCCCTATGGGCACAGGCAGTATCTTCTCCACAGTGGCTAGGTTGGCTTTTATATATTGATGTGATATGACAGGTACCAGATAGGAAAAATCACATCCCTTAATTCTAACAAAATTGCAAACACACAAATTGAATTGAGTCTCATTCACAATTTGGTTGTCTATCTTTATGATGGGGCATGCTGTCCTAAGACAGACACAACCTTGTCTTATATACACAAGTGAAGTTGTCTGTTTGCCTGGATGTGTTTCAAAGTGACAAATACTTTGGTCTGTGTCTAAACAAGTGTCTTTGTCACTCTCTAATGTCCCTTCACATATGTATCCTAGTTGTCTCCTCACAGTACAGGGCTCTAGATTAATAGTTTGCCACTTTCCTTTAATTTCTTGTGCCCACATTCTGTGTTCAGAAGGGTACAATACAGTTCCCTCATGGTTTAATCCTAAGGGGACTATTGGGTGTATTAAGTCCACTGAGGCATTGTGTATAGTTAAAACAAAGGCTGTCACTACACTAGTCACAGGGTTATAGGTGAAATTGACCAACACCCACCAGGACTGAAGTTCCCTCTCCATATCAGAGGCATTATCCCAGACAATTTTGTGAATTTCAGCAGGGAATATTCCTTCTCCACTTTCCCTGATAACTGCGGCAGCCACTGATTGCATCCACAGTTGTGCCTGAGTACACCCTAGGGCCAACGAGATGTTTTCACTAGCTGTGCCTAGTGCATTAATTATTACTTCATGATCTCGCTCCTCTGTGTCTTCCCATTCTGGTAATATCTTGGTCAATTTCCAGTGATTGTTACCTAGTGCTAGTAGAGAGGATTGCAAAGGTTGTTGTAGTTTGACTAAATCGCTCCCTATTGTGGTTAATTTATTCAGTAACACTTCTGAATCTATTGTGTTCAGCACTCCCAGTCCTGTTCCTAGCAATCCAGTGAGATCCCTCTTGTTCCTAAAATTGGGAGGCATACTTTTTTGAAGCCAAGTAGTCCAGTCCATAAAGGAGTTCCTGAGAAATGGGGCACATTCTGGCCGAACGTGTGAAGCATTTACCTGAACTCCCATTTCTACTCGTTTTAAAGACCACTTTGGGTTAACTATCAGCTTCTGAACTCCTCTCTTCTTAATAGCATTTGGCCCAATTTTGGTAACTACAGGAGTTATTTGTTCCTCCACTTCTGGAATAGCTGGCATCTTGGTGATCACAGCCTTTCTTGGCACTGGTGGAATAATTTTGGTCTGGTTCTTATGGTACTCAGTACATACCTGAGTGATGTTAAAGTCAATGTCATACCCCCTTATTGCACACCCCTCTATTTTGAGTCTAAACTGCAGACATGTACTCAAGCATTTATCACAGCATTCACGACTGACCCTGATGAGTTTCATGGGTGGATGGTAAGCCTCGTGGAACCCATCCTGTACGAATGCATACTTACATCCCCAAACATTTCTTCCCTCCCACAAGCTTGCATTTGTGACTTTTAGTATCTTGTTTAAAGCCTTACGAGAGTAAGGATCATAAGCTCTTCCTTGGCCCTGGTATATCCTAGTCACAATATACCTTTGTGGTATTGTGTTGACTCCTGCTATGGTTAAGGTAATTACTACAATAGTTACAACTTTCCACATATTGTCCAAAATAGCTCTTAGTCCATTTATTCGTTGTTCCAAGTGAGCTTCAGCTTCAGTTCGTTATCGCCTGGTGTGGCTTTCCAAATTCCCTCTGGGGCTTTCTTCACTCGGGAGTGATGGATCCAGGCCTTCTGTTCTTTGATCTTGATTGCAGTGAAGGTAGTGAGGAGCACCTGGAATGGTCCTTCCCACTGTGGTTCTAAGGTTTTTTCTGCAAAAGACTTAACATACACATAATCCCCAGGTTGTACATCATATACTGGCCCATCTAGTTCTCTGTTTTGAGTTCCAGCCACATATTTCTCAATTTCTCTAAGTTGTTTATTTAGGGCCACCATATATCCATGTAGGGTTTCTTCCCCTACTTGAATGGATGCTGTTCCCCCTTGAACTGCATATGGCCTTCCATACAATATTTTAAAAGGGCTTAGTTTCTCTTTTGCCCTTGGTTTTGTCTGAATTCGCAACAAGGCCAATGGGAGAGCCTGAGGCCAGGGCAAATTTGCTTCTTGCCCCAATCTTACAATTTGTTGTTTAATCAAATGGTTCATCTTTTCCACCTGGCCACTAGATTGAGGGTGATATGGGGTGTGCAATTCCCAGTCTATTCACAGGTGGTGACTTATTTGCTGCACAATTTTCGAAATAAAGTGTGGTCCCCTATCTGAGGATATGGTGGCTGGAACTCATAATCGTGGTATTATTTCTCACAACAGTGCTTTGGTCACCTCTCGGGCCTTAGCTGTCCTGGCAGGAAAGGCTTCTGGCAATCCTGAAAAGGGATCACTTAACACCAATAGGTAACGATACTGTAGTGGTGCAAGAGTTGTTTTATCAAGTTATAAGGTTATTTTTGTAATGGTTCAGTCCACTGTACCTGCCTGTAACCCCGACCAATATTGCTGTGGCAGTGCAGAACTGAGCTAGCCTGCACGCCTGCCAGGTGTGAGGGGACACTGCCATATGATACCCTCCCTTCCTGGGCAGTTCTGTAAAATCAATTTGCCATTGTTGCCCAGGTCCACAACCTTTCCCAATTTGTCCCACTTTAGGCTTTGGGGTATTTTTAGGGTTAGTTCGGAGGCAAAGACTACACTGACAAGTTACTTTTATCACTGTGCCCTTCAATTTCCTGGCCATGATTCTTTCTTTCAAATGGTTATACAGGGCATCTATTCCCCAGTGTGTTTTCTCATGTTCCCTCTGTACTAATGACCACAACAAATAGGAGGGTACTACAAGTTTCCCTTCTTCTGTTACAGCCCATCCCTCCTGATTATAACTTGCCTTTTCTACCTTGATAAGTTTCTTATCTTTCTTATTGTACACTGGCTTACCTTCAATAGAAACTTTTCCATCTGGAATCAAAGCTGCCTCAACAGCCTTATCAGGTACCTCACCTTTTGCTGCTTCTTTTGCCTCTCTGTCCGCCAGCATATTCCCTTCTTCCAATTCAGAGCTCACTTTTTGGTGTGCCTTGATGTGCATTATGGCTACTCTCTCAGGTAGTTGTATGGCATCTAATAGCCTCAGTATCTCCTGTGCATGTTTAATACTCTTGTCTTGTGAATTAAGCAGTCCTCTTTCCTTCTAGATGGCTCCATGAGCATGAACCACTCCGAATGCATACCTTGAATCCGTGTAGATGTTGATCTCTTTTCCTTTTGCCAGCTCTAGGGCTCGGATTAAGGCAATTATTTCAGCCTTCTGTGCAGATGTATTAGTTGGTAATGGTCTAGACTCTATTACCTTTTTGCTTGTGGTAACTGCATACCCAGCATGCCTTCTTCTACTGATGACATAGCTGCTTCCATCAGTAAACCAGGTGTCAGCATCCTCAAGCGGGGTGTCCTTTAGATCTGGGCGGCTCGAGTAGGTGGCTTCAATGGTCTCTAGGCAGTCATGGATCACTGGTTCTCCCATACTCCCGCTGAGGAAGGAAGCTGAGTTCACAATGTTAGTTACCACAATTTCAACATCATCTTGTTCTACCAGTATGGCTTGGTACTTCAGGAACCTCTGTGCGGAGAGCCAATGTCCCCCTTTTGCCTCAAGGACTGCAGACATTGTGTGAGATACTAGCACAGTCATCTTTTGGCCTAGGGTGAATTTGCGTGCTTCTTGGATGTTTATTTCTACTGCTGCAACTGCTCTGAGGCACCCTGGCCATCCTTTAGCTGCTGTGTCCAGTTGCTTGGAAAGATAGGCCACTGCCCTCCGGTACGGGCCTAAGTTCTGTGCTAATATTCCCAAGGCAATCCCCTGCTTCTCATGAGAAAACAGGAAAAATGGTTTACTCACGTTTGGAAGTCCCAGGGCTGGAGCTGACATAAGGGCTTTCTTTAGTTGGTTGAAGGCTCGGGTTGCATCTTTTGTCCACTGAAGATCTCTGCTCCCTTCTGTGATCAAGGCATACAGAGGTTTAACAAGCAACCCATAGTTATAAATCCACAGTCTGCACCACCCTGTCATGCCTAAAAAGGTTCTTAGTTCTTTCACTGTCTGAGGTTTTGGGGTCTGGCATATTGCTTCTTTGTGATCCTGCCCCAGAGTCTTTTGTCCGGCACTTACTTCATAACCCAGGTAAATAACTGCTTGCCTCACCATTTGGGCTTTCTTCTGGGATACTCGATACCCTTGCAGGCCTAGAAAATTTAGGAGGCTTACCGTCCAGTCCACGCATGTCTCCTGGGTCCGGGTGGCTATTAAGAGATCATCCACATACTGGAGTAACTGTCCTTCTCCTGGTGGAGGTTCCCAGGATTCTAAATCCTTGGCAAGCTGTTCCCTAAATATAGTGGGGGAGTTCTTGTACCCCTGCGGTAACACACACCATGTGAGCTGAGTTTTTCTTCCAGTTTTAGGGCTTTCCCACTCTAATGCAAAAATTTTCTGGCTGGCTTCATGGAGAGGAAGGCAAAAGAAAGCATATTTTAGATCTAGAACAGTAAACCAAGTTAGTTCAGGTTTTAAACGGGTTAACAAGGTGTAGGGATTGGCAACCACTGGATACAAGTCTTCAGTTACCTTGTTAATGCCCTTAAATCTTGTACTAATCTGTATGACCCATCAGGTTTCTTTACTGGCAGAATAGGTGTATTAAAATTATTGACACTCTCTCAGTAGTCCTAGCTGCAGAAAGTTCTCAATAATTGGGCTAACCCCTTCTATATCTTCTTTCTTTAGGGGGTATTGTTTAACCCTTACGGGCTGTCCTCCTCCTTTAAGCCTGATTTGCACTGGGAGTGCATTCTTTGCTCTTCCTGGTATATTGGAGGCCCACACTCCTGGAAATACTTGATCCATTATTTTCTTAAAATTTTCCTTTTCACTTGCCACTTCAATTTCTTTGGTTATTAGCATTAAGCTGAACAGTTCTACATATTGTTGATCCTTTACTTCCAAACTAATTTCCCGTTTTTGAATATTATACTTGCTTCCAGCTGCTCTAGCAAATCTCTGCCCAAAAGTGCAGCTGGAGCATTAGGCATGTATAAAAATCGATGGATGCCCCACTGTTTTCCCAATTTATACTTCAATGGTTTACAAAAATAAGCTCTTTCAGATTGGCCAGTTGCCCCCTTTACCATAACATAGTCATTGGTTACAGGTATTAGGGCCTTATTTAACACTGAAAATGTTGCCCCTGTGTCTATCAAAAATTTCACTTCTTTTTCTTTGTTCCCCAGTTTAACTATAACCAGAGGGTCCCCTAGGGTAGGGCCCTCCAGTCCCCCTCATTCCTCTTTTACATGAGCAACTGCTTTTCCCTTTTTCTGATCACCTTTTCTATGTTCATTACCCTTTCTTAATTCTGGGCACTGGTTTTTCCAGTCACCAAATTTCTTGCAAAATGCATATTGATCTTTTCCTAGTTGGGGTGGTCCTTGTTTTGGTGGACCTTGCCCATGTTTCCCTTTTTCTCCTTCTTTTACTACTGCTACTAGTTTCTTCATCCCTTGTTTATACCCTTCTTCCTGGTTACTAAAAACTCTCCAGGCCTCATCTAATAAAGTTTCTAAATTCTGGCTGTTTGGACCCCGGATCTTCTGGAGTTTCCACCTGATATCTCCTGTGGATTGTCCTAAAAATAAATTTATTAATTGCTGTGTTCCTTCATCAGATCCAGGATCCAGGGTGGCGTGTCGGCGCATTGCATCTCGCAGGTGATCTAGAAATTCAGAAGGTGTTTGAGAGGGGCCCTGTTTGATAGCATATAAGGCTGACCAGTTTATGGTTTTGGGGATTGCTCTTTCTAGCCTTTTTACTATCAGTTCTTGGTATCTCTTTAACTGTCCTAAGCCCTCATCATCATTAGGATCCCAACCTGGGTCTTGAAGGGGAAATACATCTTTAACATCCTCCTGTGTTGTTCTACAATCATCCTCAGCCAGATCCCCAGCTGCTTTCAAAACTAATTGCTTCTCAGTTTCAGTTAAGGCATCAAGTAGCAGTTGCAGATCTGCCCAATAAGGTGAATGCTGCTTAATCATAAACTTCATTTTCTTAGCAACTCCTATTGGATCACTTTGATAGCCCTTAGCAATCATTTCCCAAATTTCTAAATCAGTTGAGGAAAAGGGAACTTTAATCAGTTTTGTTTCCCCATCAGAGGTTATTGCTTGTCTTAGAGGTGCTTGTACGACAACTCTGGTTTGTTTTTGGGTCCTTGATGCTATAGGTCCTTGTGAGGGAATCTTAGGACCTGGTGGGAGGGGTTCAGGTTCATCCCACTCACTGTCACTGCTAGGCAGTGGTGGATAAAATTTGGGTGGTTTCCAGGGTTTAGGAGTGGGTGGAGAAACCCCTACCTCAATTGCTGTCCTCCCAAAGGAAGATGAAGCTAAAGATGAAGTGGGGGAGGTTGGAGTCAATGATGGTTCTGAATTTGCGTCCCCCACCACCCTCCTCCTTTCCTGCCTCCTAGGGGCTGGCTTAAGTATGTCTTCTGTCTCTTGTTCCAAAGCCTCTGCTTGGTATACTTTGTCAGGATGGGTGCACCTCTGATTTATTGAGCAGGTACAACAACACCATTTGGGCTTCCCTTTAGTAGCTTTATTATCCTTTTCAAGGGCTAATACTAAAGGATCAGATGGTGACCTCATTCCACAATCCCTTTGCCACTCGGGATGATTCCTGAGAGTGAAAAACATATCAGCATAAGCTACTTCTTGCCACTTTTGTTCACGCCGAAGGAAAAGCATCAATTGTAATAATGTCTCATAGCCCAGTGTACCGTTTACTGGCCACTTCACACCTTCATCAAGTTTATATAATGGCCACCATTGTGTACAAAGCTTAGCAAGCTCCCTCTTAGTTTCGGTACCACCACAGCCCACCAGTTCCTTCCAGTGTGTTAAGATACACCCTAAGGGGCTTCCTCTGGGAATCTCTTTGCTCTCATTTGCCCCCATGTTTAGAATCCCTTTTGGTCCAAGATGTTACAAAACACAAAGTAGACTACTTCAATTGCGTATCTCAGCACCAAAAATTTCTCGGCTATTTCTGCTAGCTCTGGGCATAAGTTCTGGGCTCTCTGCTTTCTGCACACAATCAAAGCCTTTTCTTAGAGAGACCCAACTCCAAACACCAGCCGTTTTAGGTTTGCAAAGAAAATAGCCAGGGGTTCCTCACGACTCCAAACACACTTCTCCAGAAGTTTCAACAAGGTCCCGCCGAAAAATCCTACAGATTTTGGCCGGGACACCACACACAAATCCCTCCGTGAGAAGGAGGTGGGGGGGTAACCCTGATCCCACTCTGCCTCTCCACTCTGTGGTTAGGGACTACACCACCAGGACTTTAAAATATTACCACACACTCTAGCAACTGCAAGCCTCACAAACAAGCAAAAAACTTTTTTCCCCTTTAACTAAAACACTCACTCGCCAAAAGAACTTCTTAGGGTTTTACAGGGAGTTTAGAGACACGGCCCGAGGCTACAGAGCCTGGATTCCCCCGCAGTTACCAGGGAAACAAATCACCCCCTCCCAATTGCTGGGGCTGGCTCAGGTTTCAAACCTCCTTACGCCGCTTGTTCCTTTTAGCTCAAAAAATAAACAATTTAAACTTACACAAATGCTTTTTTTTTTTTTTTTTTTTTCACCTAACAAAACGTCAGCAAAATCTTGTTGCCAAAAGCACATGCTGTTCAAGCTCACACACAGTCTAATTCCCCTGCAGCACACAATCTGGATACAATACAAACACTTTAAATCCTTCCGCTCTTGCAAACAGAGGTATCCCTCCGCTGATCAGGCAGGGAATTCAAAAGGCTTTTACAACTTCAAGCTTGCAAAACTCCTAAAAACGCTTACACAGGTTACTAACACACTCCAAAATCACACAAATCAAAACGCTTACACAAACTCCCACAGACCACATTACATACAGTGTGTAATAAATCGACAAGCCAAATTCAGTAAAACAAAATTTAGAATTTTATTTTGAGACTTAAATTCAGTCTCCAATAGCCACAAATAAAAGGAACAGAGTCGAACCCCGGGGTTTCGGCACTGGGTGAACGTGGTAATGGACTCTGTCTCTCCGCCACCCCCTCTGTTCACAAATTGTGCCCAGCACTGACGGTTTTTATACAGTCTTTCACAGAGAGTGGACAGGGACCATAGAACTCTTGCTTCATGGTACTCTTGCTTCATGGTAGCTTCATTAGGCATTCATGTTCAGGTCCGGGGGTCAGTTGAATAGATTCTCAGAGTGGAACAATGCCATGATTGCCGGGTCCGGAGAAGGTTTGGAAATGTTAAATTGGGCCAGAACAGATAAGATACCAATCTTATCCAAATCGTTCGATCGTTAGCACGCCCATCTCCGGGGATGGTAGGACCACTCTCCCGTTTTCTATTCTTTTAGCCTTTTTTTTTGTTGTTATCCCGAGGCAGTTCACAGCAGAAATTCTTTCTTTCCCCCAACCCCCGTGTCCCTTCGTGCAGCTTTAGTCTTAGTTAACCCTAAACAAACTTTAGGTTTACAGATCTTAAATCAGACCGAACGCAGATCAATTTTATATTGCATATCACTACATTTCACTGTGAATTAATTACATATCACATTACCTAACACGAATTAACTTTAGGTCATATATCACAATCCCTCCCCTTCTATATAAACACATTTAATTCGTGTTCTTGTTATTGCCTTTTTTTTCTTTTGACAAAAAAGCCTCTTACCAAGAATGTTATCAAATGCAAAAAGACTTCTTATATATTAAACATCATTTTTATAGTCCTCCCACTCTTCTTTGGGTTCACTCCAATATGATTTACACTCATCTCCTTCCTGTACTCGAGCTTCGAACCTTGCCAGAACTTCTGCTGCTCTGCTTCTTTCCTCATTTAACTTCATGATTTTTGATACTTTACTGTTCTTGCTAAAGCCCCCTGAGGCTAACTCGGGATCTGTGGGTAACGCTGCGATTTGCATTCCTTGAACTACTGTGTGAATAAGACGAATGAAACATGGTATCAGGCATGGTAGGAAGATAACTCCTGCTGCTGAACATAGAATGAAGACCCCCACTTTCTTCCACCAAGCCCCAGTCCCAACCAATTGATCCCACCAGGAGGCCTGGAGGATTGAATTCTATTTTTGAACGGGTGCATGTGCTACTTTCTTTATTTCAGCTGCTAAACCTCTGATAGTTTCTCCGTAATCATTTATCTCTATGCAACATTCTGAATCATTGAATTTCCCACATACTCCTCCTTCTTCTGCTAACAGGTAGTCTAAAGCAATTCTATTTTGATACACAAAAGCTCTCATCTATGAGTGCTGCTGGGCTAATAGCTCCAAGGCATCTGAGGTGTGGTTTGAGACTATTTCTACTACGGCCTGCAAACTGATTAATCTGTTTAGTAAATAAACTGGAGTTCTGTAACCCCAACTTCCATCCTGGGCCCAGGTTGCAGGACCATAGTATTCTATAATTCGTTCAGCAGGCCATTCCTCGCTTCCCCATTTCTGGTTACCCCCTGCATTTGGAAGTTCTCTTTTTATTTCTCTTTTTTTTTCTGTTTAGTGTCTCATATAATGGAGCACTTATGTAATAGACTATGAACACGAAGAAAAGTTCCAATAGGAATTTATTACATTGCAGCAAGCAAAGCAAAGGCAAATACAGCGCTGGACGGCAGGGGGAGTCTCGCTCCACCAACTGCCGTGAATTGGCAGGTTTTTCAGTCTTGCTTTTATCTTGCTTCTTTCCTCCGATGATGTATGTGTGACGTGTTGCTGGGAGGGTCTCTTTCTGTCCCTCGGTGGTCGCAGAGATGAAGGCTGTAGTTGTCCTCTTCCTTATATGGTAACTAAGCTGGAATTCCTGAAACTTAAAGCTGATTAAGCAAGTAGAGAGAGAGAAAAGAAATTGGGCAAGGGTATGTTTTGCCTATAAGCTTAGATAGTAACATAGTAACTTCCTGTTATCTTGAGTTATTTGATCTCCAGTGAACAAAAAATAGTTAATGTTTATCACACTTAGTAGATTGCTTTCGGATCGGGGTAGTGTGAAAAAGGAAGGTCTGATCATCCCCAGAGTGCAGGATCCTTTCCACTTGCGGGGTAGTTCACTATAGGCTTTTTTCCCACATATCCAATATATTCTACTCGGGGCTTTCTATTTAATTTATGTGCTTTCTGGCGATTCCCAAAACTCTTTTAGGTTCCCTAATGATTGGTAAGGGTTGGCCCTAGCTAGTTCATTCTAACATAGCTCAATTTCACTAATCCAGTCACACCCTTTTTCTTTCTTTCTGCTCCAGTATCCAGCAGGTGGCTCAGGCTGCCAGACCTTAGTCTTATTATTAGAATTGACAGCCAGAGTGGATATACAAGGAGTATATCCCACTATCTCAGTATACTTATTCCCTTCTCTACTAATGCATATGGTCCCTATTATCCTTTTGTCTAAGGTCCACCCCTCAGGTCGTGACATGTTTTTTATTATTTGATTGTCCCATTTTAGAAATTGTTCTGGAGCTAAACTCTCACTTTTCCAGGGCTATTTCTCAGCTGATTTCAGTCCCCCACAAATCCAGCAATTTGACAGTCCCAATTCCGTGGCAATTTCCTGCATTAATTCTATAAAAAGATTTTTACTGGAGGCTGGCAAACCCCAATCACTTGATTGCCTTTCTAACTGTTCGTATTGTTCACTGAGTGACCTCATCCTTTCTTGCTCCATCCTTTTTCTTTTTGCTTCTAGCTCCTGTCTTTTTAATTCCTGGGCCACTTTCTGTATTTTGCTTTCTGGGTCCATCCCTTCCTCATTTTTAGAGAAGCAGAAGGTCCTTTCTTACTTTAAGCAAACTCTTTCATCGTTCTCACTTAACAGATCTAGGATGATGGGCCTGCTGCTTAGGGAAGCTGTCTTAAGTTTTTCATTCTGTCCCACCTAATAGGTTTTTCTGTTTAGCGTACACATCCCCAATTTATTCGGGTCATAGCACAGTTTGTTTACCTGAAAGTATGCTACAAAGGTGGATCCTTTCTTACCCCCAACCCACACAGTTTTATTACACCTCTCACATATGGGGATTATGGGCATGCTACTTAGATCCCTCCTTTTTCTAGACCTTGCCACTGTGTCATGTGTTGGGGAGGATGAAGCCAAAAAGCCCTATAAATATGATTGCCTATATTCTGAGAATGAGAAACCTGTAAGTGAGATAGAATTGAAAGTAAGTTTTGATGTTTGAGATGTATTAGCTACTGGATGTCTGGGAAAATAGTTTTGTGACCAGCTGAAGGTCACCTGCAGCCAGACCCAGGTCAAATGGAGTGTTCTGTCTCACGCCCCAATGGTTCATCCCACACCTGTAACCCTCCCCTGAAGTATCAGGTATCTGTAACCCCATTGGCCCAAGCCCTGTTCCAGCCCACCTTGAGACCCCTTATCTGGGGGCTTCAAGGGTGGGGGCTCCTCTTTGCTTTTTGCTCTCTCCCACTTCCAACCTCTCCCTTCCCCCATCCTTCCTAGGCCTTGACACGAGCTACAGCCTGGCAGCTCAGAGCAGGGCCTCACATCCCTTACAATAAACCTCATCTTCTAAAACCTAACTTCAGAGATCTCTTGTCTACATTTATCTACACTGTCCTGGAGTCCACAGCAGCAGCAGTGAAGCAATTTCTACAGTCATGGTATATGGTTTTTTCTTTTAATTTACATACTCTGAACCAACTTCTGTTGTGGGTGCAAAGCCCCCTTTGTTGGATTTCTGGGCAATTAAAATGTACTCGGAAAGCTATATCCTGGCCCCAGGTAGGCTCTTGCTGAGTCTCTTTCAGGCACTTCCTTTCCTGCCCCATTTGTCCCTTAGGGTTGGGGAGGCCATTCGTGAGGTACTCGACTAGGCTCAGGATCACTAGGATTACCCATAGGTGTACCCCTCTGCCTTTGCTTCTGCCTACCGGGTTGCTACCAGTGGCGAGGTAATCCATCTTCTCGGCAGCAAGAGTATTCTTCCGGGCCTCCAAAGTCTGTCCTATTAGCATACTGCCTCTTCTAGGTGCCCCACCTGGCCAATTTTATTTGGTCTGCTCTACAGGGTACTTTTACTGCCCTCCTACACTTAATTGCTAGAGGCTCGGCCTTTGTATTTAGCTTCCTCCTCAACCCGTTTGTGAATAAATGGAACCACCCTGGGGAATCCAATTCTAATATACTTGCTTCAGTGGCAACAAATAGAAGAAGGTCTGTGAGCCGCCTTTCCTCCTCTAAACAATTTTCACACAGGCTCCAAGGTCTGATCCCTCTGTAACAATGGGCTACCCAAATCTCTTTACAATGAGCACACTTAAAATGAACAAAAGGATAATAAGTACACCCCACTTGGATACAACTTATCGAATACCGGCTGGTCATTGAGTCTGTCGGTGAATTTTCAGCTTCAGGTCTCCCGGTGAAGAGGTTATTCTCCACTCCGGAATGTTGTCTGGCTGCTCGACCCTTTTGTAATAGACTATGAACACAAAGAAAAGTTCCAATAGGAATTTATTACATTACAGCAGGCAAAGCAAAGGCAAATACAGCGCTGGACGGCAGGGGGAGTCTCGCTCCACCAACTGCCGTGAATTGGCAGGTTTTTCAGTCTTGCTTTTATCTTGCTTCTTTCCTCCGATGATGTATGTGTGACGTGTTGCTGGGAGGGTCTCTTTCTGTCCCTCGGTGGTCACAGAGATGAAGGCTGTAGTTGTCCTCTTCCTTATATGGTAACTAAGCTGGAATTCCTGAAACTTAAAGCTGATTAAGCAAGTAGAGAGAGAGAAAAGAAATTGGGCAAGGGTATGTTTTGCCTATAAGCTTAGATAGTAACATAGTAACTTCCTGTTATCTTGAGTTATTTGATCTCCAGTGAACAAAAAATAGTTAATGTTTATCACAATTCCCCCATTTCTCTTGTTCTTACTTATTTTTGTTCACTGTATCTTTGCAGTTCTTGTCTAGCTAACTCTAAAGTTTCTAAATTTTCTTCTTCAGGTATCTGATCATACTTAGTCCTAAGAAGCATAAGATGTGCCCCTTCCAGCCGGCTTTTTACTATAGTAATCAGTTTATTAAATATACATGGTCTAAAGTCTGCTTGCAAATATTTATCATGCCCTCCCCTGGGTGTCTAGTCAGAGGCGATTGTTTCACAGCCCCAATATCCACAAAAATATTCCCCAGGATAATTACAATATCCTTTACCGTGATTTGAGCTTGGGCACATGTAAAATCCCGTTAGGTTCAGTACTTTTCCACAATGATCTATGTTGGTCAGATCACACAATCCTACTCCGAAACTGGGTCCTCCTACAGTAGTTACAGTTTGCAAAATCTCATTGTCATCCCATCGCCATAGTGACCATTTAAAGGGTTGGTGTGGTAGATTGTCTAAGGCATTAATCCCTCTCAAGTATAACATCAGCAAAAGAAAAGTAATCGGCTGGGTCACGTGGTGAGCATCATTGGGGGCATAGGAATGGGAGTATATTTGAGGATTGTTCCATTTCATAGACTGCAACCTGTCTCTCTGCCCAGGGTCCTTGCTCTTATTCCCATTCCTGAGGCAATTCCTCAAATATTGTTTTGTTGTCCCACTCTGGGGTTTCTTTCCTCCACAGCTTTTTACCCCTCTGCCTTTCCCGTCGACTCGGTTGCCTCGAGCCACGGGGGGTACCATCTTCTCGGCAGCAGGGATATTCTTCAGGAGGTCCCCGGGGGCGACTCTGTTGCCTCTTGACATAGGAATCCCAGTTCCGATACTTAACCGGGGGTGTATCACACCGGATTCCCTTTAGGCGTGTGCGGCAGGTGCAGTCAACAATTTCAGCTATGAACGGGATGGGTTCATTAGGGTGATAACAATAATATTTTGGTTCAATCCCTAATGCAAAAATCCTCCACCACTCTTTTGATTCTTCTACTAATCCCTCATATTTAACTTTATATTCTAGAATCCAATCAGTTATGTTCCGCTGCAGTACCCAACAGGGGCTGCAAATTCCTCTAGGGGGGGTTCCTCGCCTACAATGACTCCACCACCTGTCCCTGCAGATTTTACAAATATAACAAACAAAAGGATAACAATTGCACTCTGGGTCTCTACACCTTATCTTAACATCAGAGTTACAAATTAATCTTTCCTCCGTGTAGTGTGGTTCTGGTGCATATTCTACACGGTGTCTATTCATTGATGATCTCTCTTCTGGATCCGTAACTTCAGGTCTCCAGGATTGCTTGTCACCTGCTACTCAGGAGTCGGTTTGCTCACTGGCCCTTTAATTCTGCTAGCATGGGTCCCTCCCTTCTCTGCTGTTCTGACTGCAGTATCTGTAGTAAGCAATACAAGGTAAGGGCCCTCCCATTGTGGGGCTAAGGTTGCTTCTTTCCAGGACTTTATCATTACCCAATCTCCTGGTTGCACCTGGTGCAGTTTTAAATCTAGTGGGGGTCTCTGAGCTAACCTTCCCTTTTTCCATAGATTTTCCCTATATTTCATTAGGCCGGTAATGTATACATTCATATTTTGATCCCTCAACTTTGGATGATCTTGTGGTTCCTCTATATTGTAGGGCATTCCATACAACATTTCAAATGGAGATATTCCCATATCCGATCTAGGTTGTGTCCGGATATTAGCAATGCTAATGGTAGGCATTTTACCCATGACAGTTTGGTCTCAATCACGAGTTTGGTCAATTGTTTTTTAATTTCCCCATTCATTCTTTCTACTCTTCCTGAACTTTGGGGGTGCCAGGGGGTGTGATAATCCTATTGTATTCTCATTATTGCCATGGTTGCCTTAATTATTTTGGATGTAAAGTGAGGGCCTCTGTCCGAGTCAATGGTTTCCGTGACCCCATATCTGGGAATAATCTGCTCTAATAGGGTCTTGATCACTGTGCCGTTGCCCTTGCCGTAGGGAATGCCTCTACATAATGGGTTAGGTGATCCACTATTACCAATAGATATTTATACCTCCCAGTCTTTGGTAACTCAGTAAAGTCTAGTTGGATGTTAGCAAATGGCTGGTATGCTGTAGGTCGTCCCCCCCATTAAGGTTTTTCTTAATTTGGCCTTATTTACCTTTAGGCCGGTAACACACCCCCTCACTACCTGCTTTGCCAAGTCATCTGCCCCAATACACATATGTTTGGTGGCAAATTGATCTACCAATGCTTGTGCCCCCCAATGTGTTTTGCTATGTATTCTCCTCATAATATCCATAGCTATGGATTTAGGCAGTACAGTTCTATTATCCTCTGGAAGTCGCCATTCCCCTTCTGGGTCTTCTCTCAACCCCATTCTTTTCATTTTTTTCTTTTTCCTGCATAGCAAAACTATATATCTTTTGCAAATTCCCTCTGCTAGTCTCACGCTCTTTTCTTTCAGCCTTCGGATCTTCCTGGGGGATAGATTGTGACGTCTGCAAAGCAGCCCTTCTTGCTTCCTGATCTGCTGCATTATTTCCCCTGCTTTTAAAATCCAATCCCTCTTGATGCCCTTTCAGGTGAACAACAGCAATTTTCCTAGGTCCTCTCAAGGCCTTCAGCAGTTTCCTGATTAGATCCTGGTGAACCAGGTTTTTTTTTTCCCTGGGAGTTTATCAACCCCCGTTCTTCCCATATTTTCCCAAAAGTGTGTATAATCCCATAGGCATATTTTGAGTCAGTATATATGGTACCTGATTTATCTTTTAACAACTGCAATGCCCGCAGTACAGCATAAAGTTCACAGGCCTGCGCCGACTAAGATCCACTTAGAGGGCCTGATTCGATAACTGCAAGTCCTTCTCCCCCAACTATTGCATAGCCAGAGACCCTTTTTCCATTAATTACTCACGATGAGCCATCTACAAACAACCTATCCCCTCTGGGAGATAAGGTACTGTTTAACCCTTATCGGTGTCTCTGGATCTTTAATGATTACCGAGAAGGGGGGTATATTCAACCTTCCTACACTATCAGGAGTGTACTATACTTCTGAGTTAATTTTTTTCCTCACCCTCTACCCTCAAGGGACAGAGTTTTATTTTGATTTCTTCATTTACTACTTCTATATTAATACCCATTTCTATAATTAAGTCTCTCCCTAATAAATTATAATCTGCTTCTGGTACTAGCAGAAGGTTCCCTATTCCCATTTTGGACTTCGATTCCACCAGTACATTCTTAGTAACAGGGACTTCAAAGGGCTCCCCCTTCGCCCCTACCACTTGAGCAGTTTCTTTTGATATCTTATATCCCTCCGGTAGTACCTGGACTGTCGATCGCTCAGCTCCAGTATCTACTAAAAACTCAAATTCCTGCTGCTGAGGACCTATTTTTAATTTTATCAAGGGCTCCTGATGTTTCCGTGTCCTCAGCAAATGAAGCCCCTGACTCCTTCAGTCCTCTTTGAAGACTCTCTCATCCCTCAGCCGCTTCCTGCAGTTTCTCCGAAAGTGTCCTTTATTTCCACAGTAGAAACATACGCCTCCATCCTTTTTCTCTACCTGGAGAACCCCTCCCCCATTTCTCTGGGCCACTTGACTTGTTTTGGGAGGGGCATCAATTCTCCTAGTTTCCCTTACTGCTGCCACCATCATTCTTACTTGTCTCTTGTGACTCTCTTCATCTCTTCTCACACATACCTTCTGTGCTTCCCTCAATAGCTCATCCAGGTCTCTATCTTGCCAATTATCTAATTTTTCTAACTTCTTTCTGATATCTTCCCACGATTTAGCCACAAATTGTGTTTTTAGTAGTGCTTGCCCTAACGGTGTCTCAGGATCTAAGCCTGAGTACATCTGCAGGTTTTTGTTTTTTTTTTTTCTCAAGCGTTCTAGCTAATCCATAGGTGTCTCCTCCTTTTACTGTCTCTCATTAAATGCTTTGTTGATGTTCTGCCCCCTAGGCACCGCTTCCCGGATCCCCTGTACTATTATCCCCCTCAGATCCTGCATATTGATTCTGTGATCTTGCTGCTGATGATTCCGATTGGGATCCTGCAAAGGCCACTTGGTGTCTGTTAAAGGTCTTTGTGCATGTTGTGAATCCCATATCTGCCTCCCCGCTCGTCTAATCATATTTCTTTCCTCGGCCGTGAAGAGAATATTCAATATGGCTTGCACTTCGCCCCAAGTATAAATACTGGGTCCCAAAAATTGGTCCAGTCTCTCGGCCACCCCCAAAGGATCTTCCAGGAGGCTCCCCATCTCCCTCTTAAATTCCCGAACATCCCCAGAACTCAAAGGTACTGAAACAAACCCTATCGCTGGGTGAGGTCCCTGGCCCCCCCCACAGGCATTTCTCTTAGGGGATATAGGTTATGCTCTCTAGCCCGACCTCGGGTTATGGGTCCCTGCACTTCCTCGGGGGGCTCGGGATTACTTCCTGCTTCCTGAGGCTCCATTGGAGGTGCATCCGGAATCTGGGGGTTCTGAGGGGGTATGTAAGGAGGTGGGATTAGTAAGGCTTCTTCCTCTTTACTCCTGTCTTTCTTTTGTCCTCCCTCTTTGAGGGGAAACAGGAGCACTTCACCCCCAGGTCTTGTAACCCATACATTAGCATATTCACTTTCTTCCTGACTAAAAGGAATTTTAGTGTTTACCCACAAGTTGAGTTTTTGCCTCACCCAATCTTCTGATGATCCAAATATAGGCTAAAAAATATTCCAGGAAATCTCCTTTCCACCCCATACTACCACACAATAATGGATCATTTTAGCTTTATCTTTACCCCCTGTGTTAGGGTAATGTTTCCAATTGTCTAATATGAACCCCAGTGGGCTATCTGTTTTATGGGAGTAGAGGGCCTGCTCTTCCCCTGTCCCATCTTCTGGAGTGCCCTCACACAAGTGTGGTGCAGAAATCACTCGCTTCCCCTTGTTCGTGGCTCACGCCCTCTCGGACAATGAGAACCACACTACTGAGGGTCCACAATCACTTGGAAAATCCGAGCTGCCGGTTCTCCTCTCACACACACACACACTCGCAGCACTCCAGGATACCCGACCCAGACCGAACGGAATCTTCCACACAGATACTCACGCGTCTTGCGTCTTCGTCCGGACCTTTGTGCACAAAGTTTATAGGGTCTGCCGGCTTCCTTTGCCTAATGCTTTGAATTTAGGTTCGTCGGTCCAACCGAGACAGGAATCGGGTCTACCAGGGCCGCCGACTGATCGGCGGGGTGACCCCCAGGCAGAACCAAAAGTCCTATCTTGCAGGTGGATCCGAGTCACGGCACCAAATTGTAATAGACTATGAACACAAAGAAAAGTTCCAATAGGAATTTATTACATTACAGCAGGCAAAGCAAAGGCAAATACAGCGCTGGACGGCAGGGGAGTCTCGCTCCACCAACTGCCGTGAATTGGCAGGTTTTTCAGTCTTGCTTTTATCTTGCTTCTTTCCTCCGATGATGTATGTGTGACGTGTTGCTGGGAGGGTCTCTTTCTGTCCCTCGGTGGTCGCAGAGATGAAGGCTGTAGTTGTCCTCTTCCTTATATGGTAACTAAGCTGGAATTCCTGAAACTTAAAGCTGATTAAGCAAGTAGAGAGAGAAAAAAAGGAATGGGCAAGGGTATGTTTGCCTATAAGCTTAGATAGTAACATAGTAACTTCCTGTTATCTTGAGTTATTTGATCTCCAGTGAACAAAAAATAGTTAATGTTTATCACACTTTTTACTCGGGAAGAGTGTGTCCAGCCTTTTTCCATGGTTCTTACTGCAGTGTCTGTGGTCAAGAGGACAAGGAAAGGTCCCTCCCAGTGAGGAGTTAGCGGTGCTTCTTTCCACGTCTTGATTAACACTTTGTCTCCCGGTTGGATCTTATGGATGGCAAATCCTAAGGGTATACTCTGCAATATTAGTCTATGTTTTCAAAGTTCCTGTAAATTTTTATTAATTGATACAAGATAAGATTGTATTTGACAATCCTCAACTCGAGGGTGTCCCACTGGCATTCCGTGTTCATATGGCATTCCGTATAGCATCTCAAAAGGGGACAACCCTGATCTTGAGTGGGGTTGAGTCCTGATGTTTAAAAGTGCAAGGGGGAGGCACTTCACCCATGACATCTTGGTCTCAAGCATAAGTTTTGATAATTCAGCTTTCAATGTTTGATTCATCCTTTCTACCTGTCCCAAACTCTGGAGGTGCCAGGGCATATGGTATTCCCTCCGAATTCCTAAGGCATTTGCCAAATGTTTTATGATTTTGGAGGTGAAGTGTGTCCCCTGATCTGAATCTATGGAGTCTGGGATTCCATATCTTGGTATTATTTCCTCCAGTAGTTTCTTAGCTACCACTTGGGCGGTGGCTCGAGGACTAGGGAATGCTTCTACTCAGTGGGTTAACTGATCTACTATCACTAATAGGTATCTATGTCTCCCAATTTTTGGTAACTCAGTAAAATCTACTTGGATCCTCCCGAATGGGCAGTAGGCCAAAGGACGTCCCCCTGGGGATGCCTGCCTAGTCCTAGATCTATTTATCCTTTGACATATCATATATCCCTGGACCTCCTGTTTTGCTAGTTCATAGATTCCTTTACACCTAAAGAACTTTAAGAATTGCTCAGCCAGGGCCTGGGTTCCCCAGTGGGTCTGCAAATGTAGCTTTTTAAAGATTTTTCTGGCATAGGCCTTTGGTATTAATTCTCTACTATCTGGTAGTTTCCACTTCCCATCTTCTAGTATTCCTCTTATCCTTTTGAATTCCTCTATCTCCTTTTCAGAAGGACAGGGAGGAAATTCCTGAGGTTCACCCTCTAGGGTTTCTGGAGCATTTAGGGTAAGGAGCGCTGTCCTTCTTGTCTCCTGATCTGCTAGAGTGTTTCCTCTTGTCCTGAACTGCATCCCTACCTGATGCCTTTATACATATACTACTGTGATGGCCTTTGGCTCTCTTATAGCCTCTAAAATTTGTTTTATTAAATTTTCATGTATTAGGCTTTTCCCTCGGGTATTTATTAATCTTCTTTCTACCTAAATTTTTCCAAATGTGTGTACCACTCCAAAAGCATATTTGGAATCTGTGTAAATGGTCCCTGCTTTTCCTTTTAATCTTTTTAGAGCCCTCAGGACTGCATATAGTTCACATGCTTGTGCTGACCAGGATGCACTTAAAGGGCCAGATTCTACTACTTTTCCTGTTTTTCCATCTACGATGGCATAACCTGACTTTATTTTCCCTTCCAAAACTTGGGCTGATCCATCCACAAACCATTTTTCCCCTTCCTCCAGTTCCTCTTCCTCTAGATCTGCCCTAACTTTTGTTTGGAGTTCTATCATTTCAGAGCAATTGTGGGTGGGCCCTTCTGATGCCTCTCCAAAGAGGAACTCAGCTGGGTTTTTGGCTGTGGTTGTTCTTAGTTCCAATTCAGGTGCATGGATGAGTATGGCCTCGTATTTTAAAAGCCTAGCATCTGTAAGCCACTTATCTGCCTTTTGCTGCAGGATAGTTCTTACATTATGGGGAGTATATACTACTCACAGGGCCCCAAAGGTAATCTTCTTAGCTTCTTTCACTAGCAGGGCTACTGCCACAATTGCCTGTAGGCATGTGGGCCATCCCCTGCTTACTGGATCCAGTAATTTAGAGATATAACCTACAGGTTTTTTGTCCCCTGCCCAATCTTGGGTTAAGACTCCATGGGCTGTGTGGTTGCTCACATCTATGAACAACTGGAACTTCTTTTTCACATCTGGGAGGCTTAGGACAGGGGCTGCAATTAAAGCTTCCTTTACATGCCTTAACTCTCTTTCGTCTTGCTGAGTCCATTTCAGCTTGTCTGTGGTTAGTTTCTCGTATAAGAATTTCACCTTCTCATTATAGCCCTCTATCTACTGTCGGCAGTATCCGAGGAGCCCCAGCAGCTTTCTCACTTGTCTCTTGTTTCTCGGGGGAGGTAACTCTATTATACCGGCCACCCTCTCTGGGTCTAATCTTTTTCTCCCTTTTGTAATCCAATGTCCTAAGTACTTTACTTCAGGCTCTGCAAACTGAAGTTTAGACTTTGAGACTTTCAGTCCCTTTTCTCCCAAAAAATTTAGTAACAATATGGTGCAAGCTTTTACTTTCCCTTCCTCTTGTCCCGCAATTAGCAGGTCATCTATGTATTGCAGGATCTTGGTCCCCTCCCCTGGGGAAAATTGGCTCAGTAGCTGTTCTAGGGCTTGTCCAAACAAATAAGGTGAGTCGACAAACCCCTGGGGAAGGGAAGCCCATCTCAGCTGCTGTTTTCTATTTGTGTTTGGGTCTTCCCACTGAAAGGCAAAATAGTCTCGACTCCCTTCTGCTAATGGACGAGTCCAAAAAGCATCCTTTAGGTCTATTATGCTATACCATATATCCTCTGAGGAGACCCAGTTCAAAAGAGTGTATGGGTTTGCTACTACGGGGAACCGTGTTTTTGTTCTCTCATTAACCGCTCTTAGGTCCTGAACTAACCGATAGCTCCCGTCTGTTTTCCTTATTGCTAGGATAGGGGTGTTATACCGGGACATACAGGGTTCTAGGATCCCCTTAGCTATTAAATCCTCTATTATAGGCTTTAATCCTCATCTCCCTTCTAGGGAGATAGGGTATTGTTTCACCCTTATGGGGTCATCTGGTCTTACAATTTCAATTGAAATTGGTTCTATGTCCAGTTTCCTCACCTCCCTTCCAGTGTGCCACACCTTTTGGTTAATTTCCTTCTCATCCTCAAGGGTCAATTTATATAAACTTACTATCAATCTGGAATCTTTCACTATTAAATTAATACCTAATGCAACCATCAGATCTCAGCCCAATAAGTTATAATCGGCCTCTTCAACTAATAGCATATCTCCTAAGCAAATCTTATTTTCTGTTTCTTGTCCCATCTCAGGGACGGCAGTTGTTTCTGCCCATCCCAGAGACGCCAGTTGTCGGGGGCTCCTTTTTTAGGAGCTTAAATTCCCTGGCATTCAGGTGGTTTTAGAGTTCTGGCCCTCTGCAAAGCTCTGTGCCAAACGCAGGAAAAGACAGAGTCTTCAAGGTTACATGCTTCGTTTATTAGTTCTTATCTTACAATTTTCTCAGTGTCCAAAAGATGTTTGCCGCGGCTCGGACATCTGGTGACTCCCCCTGTCTCTGGGCTGTCCTTATCTTTTATACTAATTGCTACGTATTCTTTATTTACTATTTCTTACCAATGTCTATCACTATTACTAAAAAGGTCATCTTTACTCTGACCCAATCCTCGCTAACTACTTTGTGCCAACGTCACTGCAGAAATGGAGTGAGGGAACAAGAAGGAAGAAGAAAGGGACAACGCCCTAAATTCTCCATCTTGCCCCATTCACTTCAATGCCAAGAATCCCAAACTCACTGTTTTTTCACCCTGTGATATACTAAACTACTATTTTTACACTCCTGTGGCCTGCAATGCTTCCTGCAGTGCAAGAAGCCTCTCCCATGGACTGAAATCAAATCCAGTGTCTCTCTGAGCTCTGGGCTCTGGGCTGGGGTCCCAGACCCCCCTGCCCAGGTCCCTGACCCTCCAGGGCAACCAAAGGAATGCCCTGGACTCCAACAAATTTCAGATTCAATTTCTACATTTTTGACTATGGGAACTTTAAAGGGCTCTCCTTTTGCCCCTATGACCATCATAGAATCCTTACTTATTTTACACCCTCGGGGCAATTGTTTAAAAGTACTTTTTTCGGCCCCAGAGTCCACTAGGAAGTCCATCTCCTTCCCTTCGTGTCCTATTTTAAGTTTTACCACAGGTTCTTTAGATGTTATGGACCCCAAAATAAAAAGCTCTCGACATCCCTAATCTTCTTGGAACACTTTTTCATCCCTCATTCTCTTTTTGCAGTTGCTTTTTGGGTGGCCCTTCTTACAATAGAAACATTCAGGTCTTTCCTCTTGATTATTAGGGGTCCTCCTCTGAGGGGGTGCTGGCTTTTTCTGTGGGGCCCTTTTTAATGTTTTCCCTAAGTCTTGAGGACGCTCCTGTTTTTGAGATTCCCTTACTGCTGCTACCAATACTTTTGCCTGTATTTTCTGTCTCTCCTCATCTCTCCTCATATATACTTTCTGAGCTTCCCTCAACAATTCCTGCAAACCCTTTTCTTGCCAACCCTCAATTTTTTCTAGTTTCCTCTGTATATCGTCCCAAGATTTTGCCATAAATTGTGTTTTTAATAAAACTTCCCCCACAGGGGAATCAGGGTCCGTCCCGGAGTATACCTGAAGGCTTTTTCTCAGTCTTTCTAACCATTCAGTAGGGGTTTCCTCCTTCCCTTGGCATTCCCCAAATACTTTACTTAGGTTTTGTCCCCTGGGCACCGCCTCCCTGATGCCTTGAATTATTATATTCCTCATATCATTCATACTTCTCCTACCTTCTTCTGTCTGAGCGTTCCACCGGGGATCCTGGCTCGGCTATTTCTGGTCCCCAGGGGTGCTTTGGGGGTTTCGGTGTTCCCACTCCCTCATTCCTGCTTGCCTTATCATTTCCCTTTCTTCGGTGTTAAATAGCAGTAAGGTCCTCATACAAGTATATGCTAGTTCTTAAAAATTCGTCTAATCTGTTGTCTGTCTTCTCTGATACCTATCCCTATTCCCAAATGTTCCCTGCCAATCCTTCCTGGTACCAGCCCCTGTCTGGACTGCCCCTAGGGGAATCCCCTGTTCCTCGAGGCTCCATTGGTCTGCTTATATAAATCTCATCACATTAGCCTTCCCTTTGGGTTTATGTTTTGTAAACTTCCCCTTGTGTCCCTCCTTGGTCTTCTCCCTATTGGCCCCTTGACCCCAAACTCCACCCTGATTCTGTCCCTTAAAACCCATGGTCCAGCCTTTGTTCCCGGCCTTCACCTCTGCACTGTGTTCAAGTTACATTACGATTTATGTTGCTATAATAAACCATCCTCAGACTGCATGTGAAGCCCACTTCGCTCCTTTTTACACTGAACAGTGGTGACCACATAGGACTCTAGGACCCCGGGGGTTGTGTCGTGCCTCCACAAAGTGCCTTATCACCAGGCACGAGATGACAACCATCTGCTCAGGAACCAGTCTGCTCCCAGTTTTCGCTACATTGTAGCTCTGCATCCGCTGCCAGGCTAGGACACCCCACAGTTCCAGCCCTGCCCTGATGCCCTGTGGTTCCAGCTACAGCTGCAGAGCTTGATACATCTCGTCTAGCACCCCAGGATTTAGTGCTCATTCCTGCCATTACAGCTTGCTGCTTCCAAGAGTCCTGCTGAGGCACTGGGATCGGCTGCCCCCGAGGGGTTTGTAAAGCAAGCCTTTTTCTCCCTTCCCTTCCCTTCCCTTCCCTTCCCTTCCCTTCCCTTCCCTTCCCTTCCCTTCCCTTCCCTTCCCATCCCATCCCATCCCATCCCATCCCATCCCATCCCATCCCATCCCATCCCATCTTGGTCAAGCTGCCATTACAGTGTGGTCCCTGAACTCACACCACAGTGTCCCCTGCAGTCACAGGGGAATCATCGCACCTGCCTTGCCCACCAGGAGCCTGCCAGCACCCCTGCCAGCTGTGACCATGACTACACAAAGGGGAAAGAGCCTGCAGTGGCTGTTACTGGGTTTCTGGTTCTGTTTGTTGCCGCTGCCGTAGTTATTATTGTTTGTTTGCCTTGTTATGCATACTAGTAAAGAACTGTTACTCCTTTTCCCATATCTTCACCTGAAAGCCCCTTAATTTCAAAGTTATATTATAAGCTACCAACATCTAGCTGACCTTAAGGCCTGCCCCACCACTGGTCTGGGCCAAGGGAGGTGTCTGCCGGGCCCCGGGAGCAGCTCAGAGCCTGGGCTGGGCTGGGCCCACTTCAATGAGACCGAGGGGTGGGGGGGAGGCATCCATCAGCTTACCTAGCTACTGAAATCCTGGTTGCTGTTTCTTCAGCCACTCCAATCTCTCATCGTGATGCAACTGAGGGCCTCCCCCCGCCCCCCATCAGCGCAGCTTTGAAATCCAACACCGTGAGCTGCAGCTCAAGAGGGAGAGACCCGGGCAAGATCTTAACTCTTTCACTGCACAAAAGAGACCTGAGGACATTAACCCTCTTCCCAAGTGAGAGGAAAAGACAAAATGAGATGTTGAGAGACACAGCATAAGACTGAAGTCAGTGAAGAGAGAGTAAAAGTCCTAGGTTGAAAGGAAGACTGAGGAGTTGCCTAGGTGTGGCTGGACTTCTCTTGTGAGGCCATGGAGACTGGATTAAAATATCCCTGTAACTTATAGAATACTTTTTGGGGGATGCAAAGTTCTAGTCATAGCCATGAGCTAATGTAGCTGTGATATAATGGAGAATTTTGAACAGAGGAAGATAGAGAGAAAGATATGAAGCCCTCTGTCTCCAGGGAAAAAAGAAGACCTCTGTTTCTTGAGATGAAAATGATTTTAGGGATAGATGAAGAGAATCTTTGTTTTATATTAGAACCGTCATCCTTAAACTGTACCCTAAATAAGCTGATATGCCCATGAGTGCAGTCATAGGAAAGCTGCCAGATGGGAGGGACTTCATGGTTTGCAGAGTTTCTGGGTGTCATAGTTTTAATTTCGAACCAGGCAGAAACACCAATTAATGCAGTGGTTTCATGTTCACTAAATTTTGGTCTTGGTACTTACTCTTTCTGTGGGAGACTAGGAGAAAAACAAAGCAGGCGCAACCTTAAAATTAACAAATAGTTTTATTAACATACACTAAAAGAATAGAAAAAAAAAAAGTTGGAAAAAAAAAACTAAAACGGAATGAAACTCCAAAAACACTCTTCCCTCCCCTTACAAACTGTTCACATTCTTACAAAACAACATAAAGAGACAAAACTTGTCATTTTTAGTCAGTTTCACCATTTGACAAGAGTCTTTCATCAATTCTTTAGGAGAAGAGTCTCTCTTAGAGTCATGGATCCCACTGACAACTTAGAACAGTTCTCTTGTGGGTTTTAAACTGTCACAAAAACAACCGCCTGGAGAAGCCTGCCTTTCTGACCCTCCCAGGAGCAGTTTCCCAAGTGGCTTATGGGTCATGGGTCTTAGACTTTTGCATACTGGGGTGTCACCTTTTCAAGATGAATAACTCCAAAGCAAAGGATTCTTTATCTCAAGGTACAGAGATATCTTCTCACTTCTTCACTGGCGCAGAGAGCTTCTCATCTTTATCTCTGTTCAAGCATCTTATAGGATTAATATTACTTAGTCCATCACAAACACCTTTGCTCAAATCCACACACAAATCCAAACAATCATCTCCCCAAATGCTTATCTTTCCCATGATTTAAAGGAATGATCTAAATATAGAGTTCATTTCCATGGCTCAAGTAAGAATAGAAGAACTGACTCTTTAACCCTCTGTCCCAATAGTCTTTTTACTCTTGCTCTACTGACTTCATGCTGCTGCTTCTTTATGTTCACTCTGTCCTTTCTTACTCTCTCAGAGAAGGGCTAAGCTCTGGAAGCTTCATGTTGCCAGGAAAGGGTTAAATCTGCACAGAGTCTCTTCTCTCCCTCTGTAGCTCATAGTGTTAGATGTTCAAAGCCGTGCTGGTGAGGGAGGAAGAACTCACAGAAACATCAGAGATCGGAGCACTTTGACAGTCCAGAATTACAAAAAAAACCAAGCAAGATCATAAATGCCTTCTCAGCCCACCCCTCGGTGTAAATCGGGGTGGCCTCGGCCTAAATATTGCCCATAGCTCTTATCAGGGGCCCAGCAGAGATCTCTCTCTGCTCCAGAGAAGTCCGAATAAAGTAGCTGTTGCAAAAGAGCAACCTCTCCTTCCCCCCCCCTTCACCTGGGAGCTGATGGAATCCGGCCAGGCCTCAGGCCAGCTCCCCCCCCCAAAAGGGGGAGAAGCAGGCCCAGCTCGATGTTACCTGTCTCTCTCTGGCCAAAAGAAAGAAGAAAAAGGACCCACCTACAGGAAATTCACGGAGTTTTATATGGTACTTCCCAAAGTCGCAGCCAACAATTTGCAGTAGTCAGAAGAGATGCCAATATTCCAACTAACTCTCTGGTAAGTGTAGTGGTGCGAGAGTTGTTTTATTAAGTTATTAAGTTATTTTCGTAAGATTTATAAGTTATTTTTGTAATGGTTCAGTCCACTGTACCCCCCTGTGTTCTGTAATAGTTTCCCCCTTATGAGTTGGTTATATAACCAGATGTTTTATGTCAATTATTCCTTCCCTGCACCTGTCCCTGTCAATCCTCCCTCTCTCCTCTTGGTCGCCCTGTCTGTCACTTCAAGACCCTTCCCTGGATTCTGGAAAGATCCAGGAGAGGCATCAAGTGATAGGCTGGTGCCCGGGGAATCCCCTCCTCCCCTCTTGTGATTTGTTAATGGTTTAGAAGTCGACACCCCATGTTACACCCCTGTGTTCCCTGGCTGGCTGACCCGTTGTCACCACCCCTGGATCCTCCCCCGTTTATAAGTGGCTGCAAGGCTTTGATCTATGCTCTCTCTGGGCAGCAGTGGTCTGAGGCGGAGCTCCTTGCCGGACTCCCCTTAATAAACTACCTTCTACCCTGCTCAAGAGAGTCGACCCTTTTTCTGTTGCCGCAGTCGTTACGCCATCAGGCCCACTCGCCTTTGTGGGGAACCAAAAACCCACCGGGAGGAGGTTACTCGCCCTGCCTGTAACCCTGACTGATCCACGCTGTCGCAGTGCTGACCTGAGCTAGCCTGCGCGCCTGCCAGGCGTGAGGGACACAGCGACAGATAAGTCCCTGTCTCTTTTAAAGCAATTCCCAAGTCCTGACCTGGAGAATTATTCTACATTCTTCTATAACTAAAAAACCAAACTGTACTAACCCATGACACTGGACAGCTGCAGATTCGTGATATGGGAGCCACCAGAGAACTGTTTCTTGTGGCGATGTCTCCATGGGATTTCTAAGAGAGACTTGTCTCCCTATGAACTGATAAAAGACTATTTTAAAGTGGTTAAACTGACTGCAAATCCCAGGTTTTGTCTCTTTATGTTGTTTGTGGGAAAGTAAACAGTTGAAGGGGGGAGGAAAAGTGTTTTGAAGGTTTCATTCTGATTTTTATTAATTTTTTTTCTCACTTGTAGTTTATTAATAAACCTGTCTTTATTCCTTTTTAAGTTTTGAGCCTGCTTTTCTTTTCTCCTAATCCTATCTCACAGCAGAAAAAGAGTAAATGATTCTAGTAGACACTCAAATCACTACACTAATTTTAAGAAACAGAAATTGGCAAACATATAACCACTGCAATAGAGCTTCTGACTTAGAAAGAGAACTCCAATCCTGGTGAGTTTTGGATAGTTTCACCTATGACCCTGTAACAACTGTAGTGACTGCTTTTGTTTTAACTATGCAACAACGCATTAGTTAGTATGATTCACCCAATAGTTGCTAAACCATAAAGGAGCTGTGCCACACACATCCTTCCAAACATAGAACATGGGCACGAGAATTTGAACAGAGGTGGAGAACTATTAATATAGAGTCATGTGCCATGAGAAAACAACTAGCATTTATATGTGAGGGAAATGTCCATGATGGCAAAGATATTTGCCTGAACATAGTACAAAGCATTTGTCACTTTGAAATTTACTCAATCAACCAGACAACATTGTTTCTATATATAGGTCAGGGTTGTGTATATCTCAGAACATTCTCTGCCATAGTAGTGGATGGGTCCCCTGTCAATCATACACAATCTAATTTGTGTATTTGTAATTTTGTCAAAATTGAAGGATGTGACTTTTCCTATCAGGCACCTAATGTATCACATCAATACATAAAAGTGAATTTGGCCACTGTGCAGGACATATTACCTGTGCCCATAGGGATGAATATAACTTTGGTCAAACGTTTATTAAAACACAAAGGGCTTAAAGAAATTCTTGAGGAAATCAAAGACATAGGGAAAAAGACCTTGATTACAGTATACCATGACACAGAGACTATAACGAGAGTCTTTAGGAGAATGAGGGAAGACACATCTCACCACTGGTGGGATGTACTTTTTAGATGGTCTCCTACTGCAACAAGGCTTCTGAACAAACTATGTCATCCTATAGTAGTTTTATTGATTCTGGTTTGCTTAAGTTTTGTTTTGTTTTTAGTTATGATATTTTGAAATTTGAAACTGTCAAGAAAGATAGTCATAATGTCTATTGTGTTATCTTATCAACTAGTTAAGGATAGTCTTAGAGAATACCATAAGTACTGTAGGAAGCAAACGAATTTGCATCACTTAGAAGAAAAGTGGGGAATTGATATGGGAAATGAATATGCATATGAAAATTCAGAATTTGAGAAACATATAATGTGCTTAAACAGGTGAAGGGGAGAACAGAAATATATACAGCTTATTTAGCAATTGTGTAAAAGTAGACAAACAACTTGTACCAGAACACATAGGAGTGTAACTTGTTAGGTAGAACCAATTAACAGAACACATAAGAATTTAGTTGATAGGTAAAGGCCATAGAGATAAGATTGTTAAAACTCAGTAAAGCGCGACTCAGGTATTGTGAAGACCCAATAAAGCAGAACCAGTTGATTAAGAAACCAGCAAGAACCAGGCTCCTGGTTTTGGCCAGGACAAACTGACCTGGGAATTAGCCAAACCTTCACTGCGCCTACTCAGAGATGGAGGTCAAATAGCAAACACCGGGAGGAAGACTTCTTACTTCATCAGAAGACCCCTGCCTGTGACCACCAGGAGGTGTGGCACCACAAAAGACTAATTACAATATGAAGCGCAAGAAAATAGAGAATGGGTGGGGAATGGGTGGGCAGGGGGGTGTGGTTTTGTGGGATCTATGTGTATTTAAACCTGGAACCTGTCTCGACCAGGTATGGATAATTGGTGGAAATATACCCTATGGGTCCCAGATGGAATAAAACATACCTGCTTTTCAATTTCAAATTGTAAAGTCCTTATTCCGCAACTCAACCCATTTCCTTAAAGTATGTGTGATATTGCAGATGAAATTTCTGTATTTTATTTCTGCACAAGGCCCCTTGTTCTGTGGTTTGACTGTTATTGATAGCTGAAGGGTCAGTGGTAAATTCCTCTCTGCATTCTTTCTTTCAATGTTTATTTACTTGGTTCTTTTCAATGTTATCTTATCATACAGATAAGATATTCCACAAGTACATTAAATCAACATTAGCTATTTCACAAAATTATCTGAGTTATTCTCACCATTGTCAGTTAGTTACAAAAATAAAAGCATTAACTACTTCTGCAACAGTTAATGTTATAATACACAGCACATAGTCTCTATTTCATTATTTTGTGAGAGCTTAAACTATAATATATTTATCACACTAAAATATATAATTTATGCAGGGATTAAGGTATTAACCATAAAAGGCCGACAAATTATACTATATCAAAAGCAGTTAAAAAAAGATTACAAACTATACTATATCAAAATAATTTGCAGAGGCCATTATAATAGCGAAAGCCAATGACTACATAGTTATTTATAACAGTTTGTATCTATTGGCATCTTCTCTGCTTAAGAAGTCTGCTTATCAGAGCATAGCTGTAAACTCTGGCCCTGGGGTGACCCTTGCTCACTTTCAGCAGTCTTGGTCTGTTTAAGGTAATAAGTTATTTGCTACTTTATTCCAAGGAAGCAACCTGTAATGATTACAGGGCTACTTTTACCTCCCATTTCAGTTTTCTGTTTATAAGCATTCAGGCTTTCAGGCTTCCAATAACACTGCTTATAAATTCACATGTATGGGAAATATTTCAAATTGACATGAAGTAATTTAATATACCCTAAAATATCTTAAAACTAGCACAAATGTTTCTAGTCCCAGAAGATGGATGGATGTGATATGCTCTTGGAGAATTATCACTCTAGTTTTCTCGCCTCATAACTGTTTTTGAGGCAAAACTGAAATAATGGAACTGTTCATGATAACCTGGAAGAAAGGTTGACTCAGTCAACATATTTTGTTTCAGTAATTTAAGATGTCATTGACTGATGTTTGGTGTCGCAGTGTCCAGAAATTGCGCTGACCAGCGCAGCCATAGGCTAGCTCAGTGTCTCACTGCGGCAACATGGTATGGTCGGAGCGGCAGGCAAAGCGCGCCGCTTCCTTCCTGTGGGAACTTGGATCCCACCGCCAGCGACGGGCACATAGATGACGTAAGCGACCCCGGCAGCTAAGTGAAATGTGGTGGTGTGAGAATTGTTTTATTAAGTTATTAAGTTATTTTTGTAAGACTTTTAAGTTATTTTTATAATGGCTTAGTTCACTGTATACCCCTGTGTTCTGCATTGGTTTTCCCTTCTGCATTGGTTGTTTTGTCTATTGTAAAACCCAACGTTTTCTGTCATTCATCCCTTCCCTGCACCTGTCGCTGTCAATCCCTGCCCCCCCCTCCTCGTGGTCGCCTGCCTGCCACTCAGAGACCCTTCCCTGGCTTCTAGAATCCTCCGGGAAGGGTGCCGAGTGAGAGTCTGGGGCCCGGGAGACCCCCTCCCCTCATTTTGTGATTGGTCCCCAGTTCCATGGTTCACACCCCCGGTTAACCCCCCGATCCCTGTGACTGGCTGACCGGTTGTCACCACCCCTGTTTCCACCTCACTTTAAAAGCTCATGCACGCCTGCCCCCGGGGTCTCTTCTGGGCGGTGGGTCAGAGAGTGCTGAGCCCCGTGCTGCCTCTCCCCCTGAATAAAATCCTGTTTAACTGAGCCCAGAGGAGTCCGCCTTTTGATTAGCTGCCGTGGGTTGCATTTGCCATCTGCTGGCCGTCGCTGCGAGGGGAACCAAGACCCCACAGGGAGGAGGTGGCTCGCCCGGCTTGCCACCCCGACCTCACACGTTGCCGCGCTGCACGAGACTGAGCTAGCCCATGGCCGCACTCATCAGCGCGAGGAACAGCACCGCAACAGTGAAAGGCGGACTCTCCCGAGCAGGATGTAACGTAGGTTTATTGAGGCAGAGGGAGCGTGGGGCTCTGCACGTTGCAACCTGCTGCCCAGGAGAGACCCTGAGGGCAGGCGTGCGGCAGTTTTTAAGGGGGGGTGGAAACGGGGGTGGCGACAACCGGTCAGCCAGTCACAGGAATAGGGGGGTTGGTGAACTTGGTGAAACTTTCCTTGGCCCCCTGCATGATCTTGTAATAGGGTACGACCGGGCCGTCTGGCACCATTCCAAAAAATGCGGAGACCGCATGCTCCCTGGCAATCTGGAGGGCTTTGATGGGGATATCTGAGGTTTGGTTCGATGGGTCGGCCCATCTCCCCTCACCCATAAGGTGTTCTAAAGTGAGGGGGTTCCCGTTGTCGTCCACCGCAGTCTCCGGGTCTCGGAGGAGACTGGGCAAGGCCTCCCTGAGTTGCTGCCTCCATGCCACTACCCACAGTTTGAACTCTGTTGAGTCAAGCAGGCAGGAGAACAGCTGCTTCAGGTCCGCAGGAATAACAACAGCGGCATCGAGATCTGAATGGAGCAAACCCCTGAAATAGGGGCTGTCCCGCCCATAATCTCGATGGGCCTTGCACAGATCCCGGATGGTGGACTGGGGGAACGGGTGATGGATCGCTCGGACCCGCTGCCCTCCTCGGGAGCCCTTATAAACGACTGGGGATACCGAAGGAACAGGGGAAGGCTGATGCATCCCTGCAGGCTCAGGCCCTGGCCCCGCCCCCTCCGGGCCCAGACCGTGGGAACCGGAAGGGGGAGCGTGGGAACCAGCAGGGGGAGCGTGGGAACCGGAAGCCCAGGAGGCAGGTCTTCCGGCAGGGGGCGTGGTTTGGGAACCTGATGATGTAAAGTGGGTGTTCCCATGAGGGGAGTAACTGGGAGGAGCCGAGGGTGGAGTTTTTGGTGAGGGAGGAGGCATGGGCGGAGCCCTTTTATGAAGGGGAGGAGTATAGGAAAGGAAGGGGTTGGAAGAGTTTGGGGCGGGAAGAAAAGGATTTAGAGAAGAGGAAGAGGGGGATGGGGAGAACCGTGCCATGCGGTCTCCTCCATCTTGGGGATAAGGGGTAGGGGAGCCATTTTGTGGTTGGGGAGTCTCAGCTAGACTAAATCTAACACGAGGTTTATTAACTGGGGAAGATGGGGAAGGGTGGAATTCTTGAGCAGCCCGGCCAGGGCTGCCCAAGAAGCCCCGAGCAGTCTGGCTAGGACTGCCCGGGCGGGGGGTCGAGAATTCCTGGGGGAGCCTGAGCCAGCAGGTTGGGGTCCTGCTGCTCCCTTCAGAATTCCCTTCTGGGGACGAGGAGAAGGGACAGAGGGACAGGGAGAACAAAGGGCAGGTTGTCTTGGACGTGGCTGTTTCTGCACTTTCCTATTCATTTGTGTAACAGCAGCTGAAAGATGCAAAGCCAAATTGAGGAATTTGGAGGCTTGTTTGTCCCCTGAGAGTGCCAAATTATGGATTTTGTTTTGTACAACCGTCCAAAACTTGGGGCTGTACACTTGCTCCGGGGACACACAAGGAAAGTGCAGGAAAAGCCACCTCACAAACCCCTTGAGCTTGCCCCTTGAAACCTTTAACTGGGCAAGCTCCACAACCGACTTAAAACTATGATACACACCTTTTTGGGCAGCGGAGAGTTTTGCGCCCATCTCTCCGAAACCGAAAAACCAAAATCAGGGGCTCGGGGACACCTCAACCCAAACAAATCCCCCTTGCCTGCTGCCCACCCGATGACACCCAGACAAAAGCAAACTTAACAGAAAACAAACACGGAAGTCACTCCCCTAAAACCGGGCAAAACCTGAAACCCAAACCCGGGGGGTCCACACCGAAAAATAAAATCGCAGTGTCTAAAACCCTTGTGGACACTTCCACCCAAAAGACAACTGCCCGAAACTTAAAGTTTACAAAACGAAAAAGAACAAAAGAGCACCCCGAGGAGAGTAACCCGCAGGGGGATGAGGCTAACCACCACCCCCCCGAGCTGCGCAGCCTGAGATCCCCCCCACTCCTGGAGGATCCCTCCCGAAATTAGGGTCTCCACACCGGGAGCACCCTCCGAAAGTAAGCCCCCTCACGAAGAAGGCTTACCCCCTCCTGGGATGCGATGAAGCCTGGGGTCTCGAGATCAGCTGCCTGAAGAGGACCTGCTGGGCGCTTCAGGCTGTCCTCTTCGTCCCTTGGGAGCGTGATCTTACGAAGCCGCTCGACCAAGGGTAGCGGGGCGTCCAGGGACTTTTCTTCAGGCTCTTGCAGCCTCAGTCCGTGCCGCGGGGTCTGCCTCGTGTCCTGAGGGTGGGGGCCCCGAGCTGGGCGCCAAACCGCTGTCATGGTGCTGTTCCTCGCGCTGATGAGCGCGGCCACGGGCTAGCTCAGTCTTGTGCACCGCGGCAACGTATGAGGTCGGGGTGGCAAGCCAGGCGAGCCACCTCCTCCCTGTGGGGTCTTGGTTCCCCTCTCAGCGACGGCCAGCAGATGGCAAATGCAACCCACGGCAGCCAATCAAAAGGCGGACTCCTCTGGGCTCAGTTAAACAGGATTTTATTCAGGGGGAGAGGCAGCACGGGGCTCAGCACTCTCTGACCCACCGCCCAGAAGAGACCCCGAGGCCAGGCGTGCGGCAGGTTTTAAGGGTGGGTGGAAACGGGGGTGGCGACAACCGGTCAGCCAGTCACAGGGATCGGGGGGTTAACCGGGGGTGTGAACCATGGAACTGGGGACCAACCACAAAATGAGGGGAGGGGGTCTCCCAGGCCCCAGCCTATCACTCGGCACCCTTCCCGGAGGATTCTAGAAGCCAGGGAAGGGTCTGAGTGGCAGGCAGGCGACCACGAGGAGGGGGGGGGGGAATGACAGCGACAGGTGCAGGGAAGGGATGAATGACAGAAAACGTCTGATTTTACAATAGACAAAACAACCAATGCAGAAGGGAAAACCAATGCAGAACACAGGGGTATACAGTGAACTAAACCATTATAAAATAACTTAAAAATCTTACAAAAATAACGTAATAACTTAATAAAACAATTATCACACCACCACGCCTGCCCAAAGAGAAATTGTGCACCCTAGAGTACCTTGTAGAGGAGCAGCTTTCCAAGGGCCACATTAAAGAAACCAACAGCCTTTGGAGCTCCCCTGTCTTCATCCTCAAGAAACATGGCAAAGACAGGTGGAGGCTTCTCCACAACCTGCAGAAAATAAATGATGTCACAGAAAATATGGGCCCCCTGCAACCTGGTCTGCCCTCACCATTGATGCTGCCCCGGGACTGGAGACTTGCTTTGATAGATATTAAAGTGTCGCGGTGCTGTTCCTCGCGCTGATGAGCGCGGCCACGGGCTAGCTACGTCTCGTGCACCGCGGCAACGTGTGAGGTCGGGGTGGCAAGCCGGGCGAGCCACCTCCTCCCTGTGGGGTCTTGGTTCCCCTCTCAGCGACTGCCAGCAGATGGCAAATGCAACCCACGGCAGCCAATCAAAAGGCGGACTCCTCTGGGCTCAGTTAAACAGGATTTTATTCAGGGGGAGAGGCAGCACGGGGCTCAGCACTCTCTAACCCACCGCCCAGAAGAGACCCCGGGGGCAGGCGTGCACGAGCTTTTAAAGTGGGGTGGAAACAGGGGTGGCGACAACCGGTCAGCCAGTCACAGGGATCGGGGGGGTTAACCGGGGGTGTGAACCATGGAACGGGGGACCAATCACAAAATGAGGGGAGGGGGTCTCCCGGGCCCCAGCCTATCACTCGGCACCCTTCCCGGAGGATTCTAGAAGCCGGGGAAGGGTCTCTGAGTGGCAGGCAGGCGACCACGAGGAGGGGGGGGCGGGGATTGACAGCGACAGGTGCAGGGAAGGGATGAATGACAGAAAACGTCGGGTTTTACAATAGACAAAACAACCGATGCCGAAGGGAAAACCAATGCAGAACACAGGGGTATACAGTGAACTAAACCATTATAAAATAACTTAAAAATCTTACAAAAATAACTTAATAACTTAATAAAAACAATTCTCACACCACCACATTAAAGATTGTTTTTTCAACATTCCCCTCCATCCCTGAGACCCTCCAAGGTTCACCTTCTCCGTTCCCTCCCTCAACAGGCTCCCCTCAAGCGGTACCATTGACTTGTTCTACCACAAGGCATGAAGAACTCTTCAAGGATTTGTCAGTGGTAAGTCGCCCACATTTTATCACTGTTGAGGGAACTGTTCTGGGAAGCCATCATCCTTCATTATATGGATGATGTTTTAATCCACACAAAAAACCAGACCTATTTAAATACTGTGTTAAAAGGACAATAAGGGCAATTGAGGAAGCTGGATTCGCAATCAGGGAGGAAAAGATCCAGTACACCTGCCCCTGGACCTACCTGGGACTCTGGATGCATGAGAGGACTGTCGTGCCCCAGCAGCTGACCATCTGGGTCTACCTGAAGACCTTGCGGGATCTCCATCAGCTTTGCAGGTCCATCAACTGGGTATGACCCCTGCTGGGGATAACGACAGAAGACCTCGTGCCGCTCTTCAACCTGCTCCGCCATGTGCCATCACGCCGGAGGCCCGGGAGTCCATCGTCAGGGTTCAGGAGGCCCTGTCTTCCCATCAAGCCCTCCGTTTTGAGTCCAGCTTGCCTTTCCAGCTGACCATCCTTGGTAAGGCTCCGCACTTTCACGCTCTCACTTTTCAATGGGACGCGCAACTAAAAGACCCTTTGATAATCTTAGAGTGGGTCTTTCCTCATAACCAGCCCACAAAGACAATTACTACACCTCAAGAATTAATGGCAGGACTCATTAGAAAGGCTAGAGCTCGCCTCCGCACTCTTGCAGGGTGTGAGTTCACGTGTATTTACCTTCTGTTGACTACTGGTGACATGGAGCACTTGCTCCAAACCAATGAGAGCCTCCAGTTTGCTCTCGCTAGCTACACAGGCCAAATTTCAATGCACCTACCCAGTCACAAGCTGTTCAATTCGACATTCAATCTGGTCCCAAAATCAGTCCAAAGTAGAACACCTCTCAAAGCCTTGACCATTTTTACTGACAGTTCAGGGTCTTCCCACAAGTCAGTGATGACTTGGAAAGACCCTAGGACTCAGAAGTGAGAGTCTGATGTCCAGGTGGTGGAAGGATCCCCACAAACTCCAGAACTCCAGAGCTTTTGAGAGATTTCAGGAACCAATCAATCTGGTCACCAATTTGGCATACGAAGCAGGTGTAGCTATGAGAGCAGAGCATTCCTTTTTAAAAGAGGTCTCCAACCCAAATTTATACCACTTGCTTTCTAAACTGATATACTTAATCTCCCACAGAAAGCAACCATTTCACATAACGCATGTGAGGTCACACACTGACCTCCCTGGTGCCATCGCCGAGGGAAACAGGAGAGCGGACACACTAGCCATGCCTGCTGAAGTTGCCAACATCCCAGACATGTTCACTCAAGTGAAGTTGTCGCATGCTTTTTATCATCAAAATGTTCCAGCCCTCGTGAGAACGTTTCATCTCTCATGGGAGCAAGTCAGAGCGATTGTGGCCTCCTGTCTAAATTTGTTAAAAACTATCAAACTCCGTTCATGAGTTCCGGGGTTAATCCCCGTGGTCTGAACAGTTGCCAGTTATGGCAAATGGACGTGACTCATGTCCCCTCCTTTGGGAGGCAAAAATATATACACGTCTCTGTCGACACCTTCTCAGGTGCAGTGTTTGCATCTGCCCACACAGGGGAAAAGGCCAAATTCACTATCAGGCATTTTCTCCTAGAATTTGCTACCTTGGGAGTCCCAGAACAAGACTAGTAAATGCCCAGCCTATGCTTCAAAACAACTCAAAGCATTCTTTAATGAGTGAGGTGTGAAACACTCTACTAGGATACCGCATTCTCCCACAGGCCAGTCAATTGTTGAAAGGACCCATCAAACCCTCAAGAGAGTCCTTCATCAGCAGCGGGGAGGAACAGAGACCATGCCTTCCGTTGAGAGGGTCTGTAAGGCGGTTTGTGTTATCAACTTCCTAAATTGTTCCTCTTCAGAGCCAAACCTCCCCATACTCCGGCACTTCTCCAATTTGGCTCAAGCTAAGTGCCAAGAGAAGCCGCCGGTGCTGATCAAGGACCCAGAAACTCAACAAATATCTGGTCCTTTCCAGTTGATTACCTGGGGGAGAGGGTATGCCTGTGTTTCAACACCATCGGGCCCCAAATGGCTCCCAGGAAAAAATATTAAACCATATATAGGTCCTGCAAACACTGCCCCAACAAATGATAACAACAATATGTCTGAAGCAAACACAGGTTTGCCAAAAAATCAGTGAAGTGCTGCTTGGAGACAGCGGTGACGAGGACTGCATCCGCCTAAAACGACACACCATCCCATCACCAGATCACAGCAACGACAAAAATCCAGACAAGATTCAGTTTAAAGATAGATACAGTTCATGTTATCTCCAGCTTAAAATCCCTCCAGAAACCTTACCTACCCTTGCACCCCAGTTTTATCATTCCCCGCCCAAACCTTCCCTGACCCTCTCACTCGACCCCTCCCACTGTTCTTTTAATAAAGAAGGGAGGAAGAGAGGGTTGGCGAGAACCAGTGGGAAAAGGAAGTTTTCAAAGTTCAGTTACACAAATCGTCTGCATTCTTTAACCGAAGCACCCTTCCCATTGGCACTCATTTCTAAGACAAGATGAAAACCAACTACTTCAATGTGATCTGAATGATCCCCTGGATGTTCCTGATGGTGCAGCATGCCCGCGGCTGGAGAATTGGACAACCTAGCGAGAACGTATGGGTCACCCTGGCAAAGACTCTTCACCAAGAAAATATGTGCCGGTCCACGGGCTCAGTCAACAACTCCTTATCATCATGCCTGGCTGGGATTCCTTTTAAGTTTTATGAACCCCAACCCCCACATCCCTTTGCAGGGAAATGGCTCACTCCACCAACCACAGAAAAGTGGCCTGCCTGGGAGGCCTGGGAAGGATAGACGAAAACCCTACCTAAATTACCTCAAGAACTCCAAGAACTGGACCTATTGGGGTCAGCTAAAGATAGTTACTGCTTTAATTTTCATTTTCAGAATCCATCAGTTAATTATGTAATGGATGTGAATCCAGTTAAAAAGATCTACAATTCGGTCAATTGGTGTAATTTCACCGTGAAAATACCCTTTGATGCCTCCAACTCCTTCCATCCCAGAGCACTTCCCCAGGGTGTGTTCTTTCTCTGCGGTGATGGAGCATGGGCAGGAGTCCCTTCATGCCTTAGAGGAGGTCTGCACACTTTTGGCCAGCTTACTACCCTCACCCCAAACATAACCCTGTTACAAGATTGGAAACAAAAAGGTAAATTAATATGCAAAACCCGAGCTTATTCTGAACTTGACAAGAATTGTGATTCTAAATATTTTGATTAGCCAAAAAGCAAGAGTCACGGTGTCCTGGTTTGGGACAAATTTGGGAGAAAACCCCTGTATAGGATCCCTCTAAGGAAGCAAACCCACGTGGCCCCTCCCTCCAACTGGTCCGGAAAAAAAACCAAAACCCTCTTTGGAGAAAAGTGGAAAAAACTATTTTACTAAACAAATGAAGTGCATACAAGTATAAAGAATGAATAGTATGAAACAATAAAACCTCTCCTTCTGAAGTGAGATGGCAAATTGAGAAAGTCCTTGCCGTGGGTGTAGCTCGGCTCTCTCTCAGTGCCTCTCCTCAGTCCCAGTCCCTCCGGCGCTGCTGGAAAATGCCGAGGTCCAGGCCCTGGTGGGCCGCAGGTGCAGCCCCCAGTGCTCCCCTGGGTTTTCAGTCCAGAGCAGGTTTAAACAGTTCCAAGAAAAAGGAAAAAAAACAGTCCAGGGAAATTCTCTGCCCTAGCTAGCTGAAACTAACTAAAAGCAAAGGAAAAAAATCTCTGTCCTGCAGTCTCTCCAAGCTTCCGCCGAACACGCTGTCCGCAGAAGAATGTGGAGGAGTCGGGCAGTTTTCTCAAAACAAACTCCGCGCTTCTCCTTGCTCTTAGAACCAGTCTTAAAGGCACAGGACTCAATATACAGCACAAACAGAACAGACGATTGGGGATACAGGCATCATAAAGTTACCCTAGGACACACGGTATCTGTTTTCTTCCTGTGGGTAGCAGCCGCCAAAAGTCTTGGTGAGATTTCTCACCTGGGGTGTTGGATTAGTAAGCATGCCAACTGGACATCTAAAGCACTTAGCGACCTCCTCAAGGATGAAGAAACGACCAGGTATGCCACCCTACAAAACTGGGCTGCCATCAATTTCCTACTCTTAGTCCATGGACATCACTGCCAGGGTGCTGGGGAAAGAATCATCTCCCGCTGCCCCCTTAGCAACAGGCGAGGATTTTGCAGAACAGCTTAAAACATCCCCCTTGCCCCCCCCCCCCCTTCTGCAAAAGCACAAGCTTCTAATATGCCGATTCAGGCTTCTGAAATCCAATTTGCTGCCTCTGATGGGGATCCAAAATGTGAGAACGATCCCTTTGATCCTGGACCTGTTGAAATGGAGAATAAGGGTGATCTGTATCCCCCTAATCTGCATAACAATTGGGGACAGCTCAGGCGACAGGCCCTGGAAACAGGTCATTTGGAAATTGCCCAGGTAATCATTGCGCCAGATATTTACCAAGGGCAAAAAACCAGAGGCAGGCTACCTGGGAAGGTCTGTCATTCTCAGTCATCAAAGAATTACAGTGTAGCATGATGGAATACAGTATTAATTCTTCATATTTTACTAATATGCGCTCCACTGTTCTCAATTCCTATACTATGACTCCTCATGATTTAAAATTGCTTTCTCAACTGCTGCTTTCGTCAATGCAATATACACTGTGGGAGACAGAGTGGAGAAAGCTTTTAGAAGCAAGGCTTTTAACTTATTTGGGAAATGGAAATCAGCAAATTGCTGCATTAACAATTGAACAGCTAATGGGAATGGGTCAGCATTCCCAGCCAGAGGCCCAAACAACAGGAATTCCAAGGGAGGTCTCAGATGATATCAGAGACGAAGCTTACTGAGCTTTTATGAAAGTCCCCAGTGTCGGCAAACTGCAAGAGGCTTTCACATTCATAACTCAAGGGGCAAAAGAGCCTTATATGCAATTTACTGATCACCTCCAAGAGGCATTGGACAGACAAGTTGCTCAGCAATAAGCTTTTAATATTATTGTTTTAAAATTAGCAGTAGAGAATGCAAACAGTGACTCAAAAGGTTCTTAGGCCACTTAAAAATCCCACAATTGTAAAAATGCTTGAAGCCTATAACTGTATCGGGACGGTCAAACACAAGTTTGAAACTATGGATGCTGCTTTTGCTGCACTTAAGGTGGCCTCTGGTCCTGTGGAACAGACTTGTTTTGGCTATGGAAAACCAGGCCATCTTAAGAGAGACTGCCATGCTTTAAAAGGACTAAAGCAAAAAAATCTGCTTGGACTTTTTTCAACATACTGCAAAGGACAGAACTACGATAACCAGTGTCATTCTAAATATGATATTGATGGCAAAGCGATCTCAGGTGTTGAAGTCCAGGGCATTCCTTTGGTTGCCCTGGAAGGTCAGAGATCTGGACAGGGGGGTCTGGGACCTGGACAGGGGGGTCTGGGACCCTGGCACAAAGCCCAGGAAGACACTGGCTTTGATCTCAGTCCATGGGAGAGGCTTCCTACATTGCAAGATGAATTACAGGCCACAAGGGTGTGAAAGATAGTAGTTTAGATTATCACAGGGTGGAAAATCGTAGTTTTGGGTTTTTTTAGTATGGAAGTGAATGGGAGCAAGATGGAGGATTTTGGGCGTTGTTTCTTGCTTCTTCTTTCTTCTTCATTCACTCCATTTTCTGCAGTGACGGTGGCACAAAGTAGTTTAAGGAGATTGGGTCAAAGTAGAGATGACCTGTTTAGTATAGGTAGTAGGTATTGGCAAATAACTATAAAGAATACGTAACAATTAGTACAAGAGGCAGCAACAGCCCAGTGCGGGGGGAGTCGTCAGATGCCCAAGCAGCTGCACAGATCTTAGTTGGGCACAGAAAGAATTGTAAGATAAGAAATAATAAACAAAGTGTGCAACCTTGAAAATCAGAACCTGAAGACTCCATCTCTTTCTTGTGTCTGGCTCAGGGCTTTTCAGAAGGCAAAGGACTCTAAAACCACCTGATTCTCTGGAACAAAACCCGAGACTCAGGAAACTTGAAACAGAGTGCGGGACCGTGATGTGCTCAGACACAAATTTTCCAGCCAAACTCTGCAGCAAGAGCATTTCCGCCTTACTGCCAGCTACCAGTCGCAGCGCCGGGGTGGACCTGACAACTGCCTGCACAGCAACTATTTTAGGTTCCTCCATCCATCTGAACTCCATGGGGGTTAATGGACCTTTAGGGCTGGGATGGAGTGCATTGCTTCTGGGGCATTCTTGAACTGCTTTAACAGGATTGTTTGTGCTTCCAGGATGTATTGGTTTCCAGTTCACCAATTTCAATTTCTGGCCAATGCACTGTTTTTGTAGTGGTTTGAGTGCCCACTAGAATTATTTACTCTTTTTCTGCTGTGAGATAGGATTAGGAGAAAAGCAAAGCAGGCTCAAAACTTAAAAGGGTATAAAGACACATTTACTAACAAAACTACAAGTGAGAAAACAATTAATAAGAATCAAAATAAAACTTTCAAAATACTTCCCCTTCCCCACAACTTTCCGTTCCCTTCTCATGGACAACGTATAGAGACAAAACTTGGAACTCTAGGTCAGTTTACCGCCTATAAAATTGTCTTTCATCAGTTCTCTGTGAGAGAGAAGTCTCTTTTGGTCTTCCATGGAACTTCCCACAAGACAAGAACAGTTCTCTTGTGGCTTTTAATTCTCACAAAAGCAGCCACCCGGGAATCTGCATTTGTGAAGTCCCTCCCATATCACTCAGCCTTCCCACAGCTGCATTATGGGTCATGTAAACTCATGGGGTACCATGAGCAAAGGTTCTCTTCATCTCTCTCTGAGATCATCTTTATCTCTAAGACTAGAGATCTTCTTCTTCCTGGGGGCAGAGCTTCATCATCTCATCTCTCTTTGTCTGTTCAAACTTCTCATAAGATCACAGCTGCTTCAATATTTGCTTAATCCACCACAAATACCTTTGCTTATATCTGCAATCTGAACACTTTCTTCTCCCCAATGCATATTTTCCAGGATTTACAGGGATGTTCTAGTATATTACAGTCCATTACCATGGCTTTACCAAAGAATTTCAGCCTAAGACTAGGCATCTTCTCATTCTCTTTTCCATCTAAGACTCAGCTCTTCCTTCACTGACTTTGATGTCTTCATACTACCTCTCTACGTCTTCCCCCAATCCTTTTCTCTTACTCAGAGGGAGGTTTAGTGTTTTGCAAGTTTCATCTGTGCAAGGGAAGAGTTAATATTCTCCCAGGTCTGCAGAGGGCATGAGGGTTCTTCTGGGCATTGACTAAAGGTGGTAGGTTCAGGCCACACTGAAGCTAGTCCAGAATCTCAGGGTTCTGGCTGCTGCGGAGCCACTCTGCATGGGCGGGTCCCCCCTAGGCCTGATGACTTGGTAAGCAGCAGCCAGAGCTGTCTACGGTGAAGGATTCTTCAGAAAGCTGCGCTGGGGGGGAAAGGGCCTGGCCCCTCAGCAGGGGCCACCCGGCCCAGCTAGGCCTCCCAGGGCCGCGATGGGGGGTGGCTTTAGCAGCTGGATGTTAGAAGCCACTTGGGCCCGATCTGGCGGGGATGGGGCCCTCTCTCCTCCCCTGACCTCCCCCTGCCCAGTTAGTTGCTTGGCCCCACTCCGGCCCGGGACAGGGCCCAGCAGGCTTCCCTTGGAAGGGGCCTGCCTGGTCCAGCCCCCCATGGCAAGGAGGGAGCCTGGCCTGCCTGTTACCTCTTCTCAGGCCGGGAGGAAAAAGAGCTTCCCAGGATTTCCCCCAGTTTTTAACCTGTGTTTTCACAGAGGCGTGTCCCTGCATTTAATTGGTTAATCAGGCTGTCAACATTCAAAGCCAGTCACTGGTTGGTTTTGCCACAGCTCTTCCCAGAAAAATCACTTCCATGCAAAACCAGCACAAAGAAGTAATAGATGCAGACTTTTTAGGAGAAATTAAAATTATGGTCTGGACTCTCTTCCCCCCATGTACTGTACCCCAGGGTTCTAAGATTGCTCAGTTAATATTTTTTAAAATGCCAGTGTCTACTAACACAGTGCAAAAACAGAGTGGGGAGGAGGGTTTGGGGTCTACCGGAGCACCTCAGATCTTCTGGACTCAGCAGTTAACTGTTCAGTGCCCTACTTGTAAATGCAAGCTGCCATGACAAGGACAGCATGTCACACTCACAGGCATTATTGATACAGGAGCTGATGTCAAGGTCATTTCACAAGCCAAGTGGCTCCCTAGATGGCCGCTTACTGCAGTCCCCCAAGCACTTACTGGGATTGGGGGGAGCAGTTCCAGCTTTCAAAGCAGAGATTTTATCCAAATTGTAGGTCCTGAGGGACACACTGTTACTATTAAACCTTTGGGTTTGCAAATTCCCATTGTATTATGTGGCTGTGACATGTTCTCACAGATGGGAGTCAAATTTGGGTCTGATTTTTCATAGGGGTCACTGATTTTTGCACTACCCTGAAATTGACTTAGAAAACAAATGGACCGATATGGGTAGTACAGTGGCCCCTGCAGGTTGAGAAATTGCATACCTTACAAAACCTGGTTAATGAACAACTGCAAGCAGGATGTATTGTCCCCTCTACAAGCCTGTGGAATTCTCCTGTATTTGTCACCCAGAAAATAAGTGGTAAGTGGAGTTTGCTTCATGATCTTAGAAAAATAAATGCAGTCATGGAAGATATGGGAGCCCTACAGCCAGGACTTCCATCACCTACCATGAACCCTCAAAATGGGCACTTAACAATCATTGATTTGAAAGATTCTTTTTTTCTCAATTTCTCACACCCAGAATATGCACCAAAATTTGCCTTTTCAGTGCCCAGTTTAAATATGAAAAAACATTTGCAAAGATTCCACTGGGTAGTTGTCTTGGTTTTGAAAGACAGGTATCTTCCAGGGAAAGCTGCAGCTTCCCTTGGATTGGAGAATCCCCTCCCTCCAAATTATAATAATTTTACAATTAGGGGCTTTCAGGCAAATATATGGGAATAGAAATAACAGTTCTTTACTAGTATGTATAACAAAGCAAAACAAACAACAACAATTACAACATTAATGTGATATATGTCCTAAAGTTAATTCGTGTTAAGCAATATGATATGTCATTCACTGCAGAATGTAATAATACACCATGTAAAATTGATCTACTTTAAGTTTGGTTTAAGGGCAGTAAACCTACAGGTGTGTATAGGGTTAACTGAGACGAAAACTGCACGGAGGGACACGAGGAATTCCTTCTGGGAATCGTTTTGGAAAGGCACAAAGGAACGGAAAAGGGAGATGGGTGCCCTGACGATCTAATGATTACATCAGATCGATATCTTATCTGTTACGGCCCGGTGTTAACATTTCCAAGCCTTCTCTGGACACCGCAATCATGACATTGTTCTGCTCTGAGAATCCATTCAACGGACCCCGGACATGAACATGAATATCTAATGAAGCCCACACGAAGCAAGAGTCTTATGGTCTCAGTCCGCTCTCAGCGGAGGACTGTATAAAAATCAGCGGCAGTGGACTCAATTTGTGAACAGAGTGGGTAACAGGCTGACAGAGTCGGTTACCGTGTTCACCCAGTGCCGAAATCCCGGGATTCGACGCTGTCCCTTTTAATTGTGGCTACCGGAGACTGTGTTTAAGTCTTAAAATAAAATTCTAAATTTTGATTTACTGAATTTGGCTTGGCGATTTATTACAATTAACAACAAAACAGAACCAGGAACCTCGAGGGCTTTGCTTCACAAAACCCAGGACAGTTTGATCTCAGTGCCTCTGTAGGACTCTCAGAGCACCAAGCTGGAATGGTGGAAAATCCCAGGCTGGTAGCTGGAACAGCAGAATGTCCCCAGCAGGACAGGGAGGCGCGGGGCCACACCGTAGCAAAAAGAACAGTGCCGAAGAAGCCGCGAGAGTGGGACAGGGCTGGCCTAGCTCCAGCAGGGCAGGTGAAGGAGCTCAAAATTCCTGGGCACACGAGCAGATGATGGTAGATTTCCCAGGACCGGACTTTAAGGTGACAGTGAACTCCTCTTGCAGCAAGCAAACAGCCTGGCCATCCTCCCTCCAATGCCAAGAGCAAGAGAGGGTAGCTTCCTCTCACACCGTCCTTTACCTGCCCCAAAAAGCCCATGTGATCTTCCCCCTCCCAACTTCTGGCCACCTCTTTGTTTTGGTCAAGCACCCATAAGTACCCAGTAGTCAGTGTCCTAGCAACTTATGAGAAAAAATTCTAAGTAAAAAAGAGACAAATCTAATCCCCAACAGTAGTTTTACCCCAGGGGATGAAAAACAGTCCCACAATTTGCCAGTGGTGTGTGGCATAAGCCCTTAGCTCAGTGTAACCGGCAAAGCCTCATATGCTACTATACCACTGTATGAATGATATTCTCATTGCAGCTGAAAAACAAGATGACATGAAGGAAACCTTGGCCTTTTCCACAGAAGCTGTAAAATGTGCAGGATTGCAAGTAGCTCAGGACAAGATTCAACAAATGCCTTCATGGCAGTATTTAGGCTGGCATATTAGATCCCAAACAGTACAGCCACAGCAATTGCAACTCCAAAACAAAATTTCTACATTACATGAAGCCCAAAAGTTGCTAGGGACCATTAATTGGGTGAGACCCTTACTGGGAATGACAAATTCAGATTTAACTCCTGTTTTTGCACTGCTAAAAGGAGAGTCAGATTTGTCTCCTCCAAGACATTTGAATCATGAAGTACAATTGGCCTTGCAAAAGGTGGCAGATGCTATGGCCCATAGGCAAGCCACACAATGGGTGCCTGATCTTCCATTTTTACTAATCCTTTTAAATCCTTCACGACAACCACATGCCTTGCTGTTCCAATGGGATCCTAATATAGCCGACCCTTTATTTATCATTGAATGGATTTTTTTGCCTCATCAAATGACAAAAACAGTTGTTACTCAACATGAAATGTTTGCACAGCTCGTTATTAAGGCACGACAGAGATTACAAACATTGGCAGGCTGTGATTTTGAACAAATTTGCATACCTGTGAATAGTGTCTACCTGCAATGGCTTTTGCAAATGGCAAGACCTTTTCAGATTGCACTTGATGATTTTTCAGGTCAGATTACTCTCCATTCGCCACCTCATAAGTTAACTACTAACTTTAATGTTGTGTTAAAACCCAAGCACAGTGAAACTCCTTTACAAGCTCTTATAGTATTTACTGATGGTTCTGGACGATCCCATAAATCTGTGTTACTTTGGAGGGATAATGATACTGGTACATGGGCCTCTGATGTAACTGCAGTTTCTGGGTCCCCACAAATTGTGGAATTAGCTGCAATAGTTTGTGCTTTCCAAAAATGGCCTACACATTTTAATTTACTAACAGTTTCTGTTTATGTTGCAGGCATTGCTTAAAGAGCTGAAGCTCCTGTTTTAAGAGAAGTTTCTAATGCTGATCTTTTCCAGTGGTTACAACAATTAATTTTCCTTTTAGATGCCAGACAACACCCTTATTTTGTTATGCATGTTCGCTCGCACAACATTACCTGGCTTTATAGCAGAATGAAACTGACAGGCTGATTTACTTACTTTACCTGTCCAGGTACACCCTGATTGTTTTGCACAGGCCAAACTTAGCCATTCCTTTTTTAATCAAAATGCTGCAGCTCTTTGCCGCACATTTGCTTTAAAGCACCAACAAGCAAAGGACATTATTGCTGCTTGCCCTGATTGTCAATGTCATAATTTTGTGACAGGGTCACCAGGAATTAACCCGCGTGGCTTACAAAGCCTCCAAATATGGCAAACTGATGTTATCCACTACCCTGAATTTAGTTGTCTCAAATATATTCACTCATCCATTTACACCTCTACAGGTGTATTATTTGCATCATGGCACACAGGTGAAACTGCTAAAGATGTTTGCTGCCATTTCTTGGCTGCTTTTGCAACTTTAGGGATTCCTCAACAGATTAAAACAGATTATGGTCCTGCATACACTTCTCAATGACTTTTCTCCTTTTCCACCCTATGGGGAATCTCTCATATTACTGGCATCCCTCACTCCCCCACAGGACAAGCAATAATTGAATGTGCTCATTCAATGTTTAAGTGTCTTTTAGCTCAACAGAAAGGGGGAATGCAAGGATGTACTCCAATGGAACGGCTATACAAAGCACTGTATGTTTTCAGTTCTTTAAATTTCTATGCTGATAGCAAAATTCCCTCTATAATAAAACACTTTTCTACTTCTAAAGAAATATCATTAGACATAGGGAAAAAAGCACAAGTCCTTGTAAAAGACCCAGAAAGTGGAAAAATCATAGGCTCATTTTCCCTTATTACATGGGGAATGGGTTATGCTTGTGTTTCCACAGATAGCATTCCTCATTGGGTTCTAGCCAAGAACATCAGACCCTTCATTTGAAAGTTGATCAAAACCAACTCTACTAGTTCTCCATTATCATTATCAGCAGGAGTGTTTTCTATTTGTGGAGACAAATCTTGGGCTGCTATTCTGTTGCATATTATGGGAGGCCCCTGTAGTCTAGGGCAACTTTCTCTGTTAACACCAACACATCCATGATTTCACAATGTAGATTTGCATGGAGATGGAAATGCAGTATTCATGTGTTTACCCCTGATTGCGATGATGACCTCAACTTGTGGTCACTACCACAGCATTAGGCTGCCTCCTTCTTTGTTCCAGGAGTAGCTTCTGGAAAGGCACTGGGATAGTTAAACAGACTAGGTTGCTGGTTAGCTCATCAATCTAATGCTACTTTGCTTGCTTTAACGGGATTGTTAACCGATGTTGATTCAATTAGACATGCTACATTGCAGAATCGAGCCACTAATGAGTTTTTGCTTTTAGCACATGGACATGGCTGTGAAGATTTTGATGGAATGTGTTGTATGAACCTTTCTGATCATTCACAATCTATTCATGCAAGTATTAAAGCTTTACAAGATAATGTAGCTAAATTAAAAATAGAGGATGGAACTGATTGGTTTAACAGCCTTTTTAGAAACTGGGGGATAACTGGATGGGTCAAGAATTTAATCAAGATGAGAATGTTTGTATTAGGGATGCTATTAGTTATAGTGATATGCCTGCCTTGCTTGATTCAATGTATACAGAGATTGATTAATAAATCAATAAAGGCAATAATGATTGTAGAACAGAAAGTGGGAGTGTCCTAGGTTACAATGTAAGATGTGCCCAAAGTACGTATTTGTCCTGGTTTAGGGACAAATTTGGGAGAAAACCCCTGAATAGGATCCCTCCAGGAAGCAAACCCAAATGGCGTCTCCCTCCAACCGGTCTGGTAAAAAAGCATGGTCTGGTAAATAAGCCCCCAGTGCTCCCCTGGGTTTTCAGTCCAGAGCAGGTTTAAACAGTTCCAAGAAAAAAGGAAAAATAAACAGTCCAGGGAACTTCTCTGCCCTAGCTAGCTGAAACTAACTAAAAGCAAAAAAAATCTCTGTCCCGCAGTGTCTCCAAGCCTCCACTGAACACCCTGTCCAGAGCAAAATGTGGAGGAGTCAGGCAGTTTTCTCAAAACAAACTCTGCGCTTCTCCTTGCTCTTAGAACCAGTCTTAAAGGCACAGAACTCAATATACAGCACAAACAGAACAGACAGTTGGGGATACAACCATCATAAAGTCACCCTAGGACAGTATTCTATCACCATCTACATAAGCTGTTGAAACTAGGTTGGGCAGTGTTTCCCTTGCCCCCTCCCTCCAGACTATCTTCTGTCAATGGGCCATCAATGCCCTGCTGCATGACTCATAGAGAACTCCCTCTGAGAGCTATCTCTGTTTAATGGGCAATCAAGGACCCATTGCAAGACTCATAGAATGATATCAGCCCATTGTGAGATGCTCCGCCCAGGGGGAAAAGCCAAGCATTCCCACCTGGATATAATCTGGGATTTGGGACAGCACAGGAGCACAGGTAGCTTTACCCACTGGATTCCCAGAGGACAAGAGCTACCAGACTTTTCTATGGGATCACTGCTTCAACAAGACCACTTCATCTGGACTGCTACCACCATGGTGTCAGGTTGTATTCTGACTGTCAGTGATCTTTTGTACCATTGCATTTGTTTTATTTTACCTTTTTTTTCCTCTCCTATTAAATTGTTTTTCTAATTTGGAGTCTCTTGCTGGTTTTGCTTTCAAGCCAGCACATATTTTTGGCATCCCACCGAGTGGCTGGGATCAGGAGTACATATGGTCACAGAGTGGCAATCTTGCCCTTGGGGCCGATGATTTTCAGCTTCCTTGCAGACTGCCAGGGAATCTGCTGACCTCCAATGCCTGCTACAATCGCAGTTGAGGGGGCCAAGGGCCACTCAGGGGCCAGTCCTTCTGGGATATGATGGAAACATCTGCTCCAGTGTCCACCAAATCTGTAAAAGACTTAGATTCTATTTGACAAGTGGGTAATGGTTGTTGTACCCCTATGACTTTTTGTAAAGGTTTTGGCTTCTTTTCTTCTCTGCCAAGGTCAGGATAAATAATACTTGGAAAATGCCAAGCTTGAGTTCGGACTTGGAATGTTTATTACATCTATTTACAGTATGTACAGGCTCACGCATTGTGAGCTCTTAGAAAACGAAGGTAAAACAGAGTGCTTCTAACTCTTTCCAAGGTTATTAAAGCCATAATCCCCCAATAACGAGATGACACCTATATTATTTATACTTTTGATCCAATAATGACCATCCAAGGCCTGCAATGCGGACTTTTTTCACCCAAATACAGAAAACCACCTAAACCCATGGAGAAGGAAGAAGAAGGTGAAGAAGAAGGACTTAAACACCCCAAATCCTCCATCTTGACTCATATTTATTGCTATACTCTAAAACCCCAAATTCTAAGTTTCTAGGATTCCAAAACTTTTGACCAAAATATTTCTGGGGTGCCTGTGCTTCCAAATCCTCCTGCAACTCATTGCTGCTGTAAGGTCGGTGCTGAACAGGGAATTGCTGACAGTGGTATTAATTGTGCCAATGACCTTCCCTGTGCCACAGTACAGGGAGGATTAGGTATCCAAGCCATGATTTTGATTTCCCCTTTATAGTCGGCATCAATGATTCCTGGTAATATAAATAGTCCTGTGCGGGTGTTAGAGGAGCGTCCCAGGAGTAAAGCATGTGTTTGAAAAGGCAGTGGCAGATGTTTTTCTTATTGCTGAGCAGTGCTCACACAGAGCCAAGGCCTTTTCTGGTTTTTGTACTGCCATGCTGGCAAGTGGGCTGAGGGTGCATGGACAGCTGGGAGGAGACACAACCAGGACAGGTGACCCAAACTGACCAAAGGAATATTTCAAACCATATGACATCATGCTTAGTATATAAAGTGGGGGGGAAGAAGGAGGAAGGGGGGGAAGGGGGAGGATGTTTGGAGCGATTGAGTTTGTCTTCCTGACTAACTGTTATGCGTGATGAGGCCCTACTCTCCCGGAGGTGGCTGAACACCTGCCTGCCTGTGTGTTACAATACACTCTAAGCACAGAAGAGTGTTGGGATTCTTTAGAAAGAACAGGCGTCCGTCGATGGCAAAAGGAAAGACTCTGCCCTTTGTCTGGGGGAGATCAGGCTTTATTTGGGTTCTGCTCCTCCAGCTCCTTCCCTGTCCCGATGCAAAGAGAGTGCCCCCCCCCCTCCTCCCAGGGCTTTTACCCGGGGGAAGGGGCTAGAGGCAGGGACAAGCCACTACCCATTCAGGGACAAGGTGGGAGTGGAACAGAGTTGGGTTACATTCCAGTGTGGGAGGATGGGCAAGACTGAGCAGGGACAAACCACGTGATACAGTTTCCAGGGGACAGAAGAAACATTACAAAACCCAATATAAAAATGAAACACAATATAAACCAAATTAACAAACTACATCTCCCTCTTTCTTATTAAATTGAGAAGGAGGAAGGCTCAGTCCGTGGGAGATGCTCAGAGTTCAGACCTTGAGTACCTTTAAAGCTGAAAAATAAAAAAATGACATCTAGTGCAAATAAACTGCTCAGAAAAACACTGTTAAGGGAAAAGGATAATTAGAAGGGGAGGGTTCAGCGCTTTCTCCTCCTCCAGGCAGCACTGGTCACTTGTGGGACCTCTGCAGGTGGTTTTGCAGTTTTAGGGATGAAAGATTTCACCCACTTGGCTGGCACCCACTTGGGACCGGAGGGAGTGGACACATAGGCTTACCCACAACCCCAGGTGACCAGATTATGAGGACTTTTTGTTTCCTGGGTTGCTGGATCCTTTATCATCACCTCCGGTGACTTTTGCTGAAAGGCAGAACTGGTTAAAGCAGAATGGTTTAATTCAACATTTGCATTTTCTAGTTTTTTCTCCCCCCTCCTTGGACTTGCCCCATTTATGTCGGTACGCTGGTGTCCTGGTTTGGGACAAATTTGGGAGAAAACCCCTGTATAGCATCCCTCTAAGGAAGCAAACCCACGTGGCCCCTCCCTCCAACCGGTCCGGAAAAAAAAAAACCCTCTTTGGAGAAAAGTGGAAAAAACTATTTTACTAAACAAATGAAGTGCATACAAGTATAAAGAATGAATAATATGAAAAAATAAAACCTCTCCTTCTGAAGTGAGATGGCAAATTGAGAAAGTCCTTGCCGTGGGTGTAGCTCGGCTCTCTTTCAGTGTCTCTCCTCAGTCCCAGTCTCTCCGGCGCTGCTGGAAAATGCTGAGGTCCAGGCCCCGGTGGGCCACAGGTGCAGCCCCCAGTGCTCCCCTGGGTTTTCTGTCCAGAGCAGGTTTAAACAGTTCCAAGAAAAAGGAAAAAAAAACAGTCCAGGGAAATTCTCTGCCCTAGCTAGCTGAAACTAACTAAAAGCAAAAAAAAGATCTCTGTCCTGCAGTCTGTCCAAGCCTCCGCCGAACACCCCGTCTGCAGAAGAATGTGGAGGAGTCAGGCAGTTTTCTCAAAACAAACTCCGCGCTTCTCCTTGCTCTTAGAACCAGTCTTAAAGGCACAGGACTCAATATACAGCACAAAAAGAACAGACGATTGGGGATACAAGCATCATTAAGTTACCCTGGGACAGCTGGGCATCTTGTCTTTTTTTGAAAGATTCTCTTTGGGCCCCCGAGACCCCCCACCCCCATTGTCCCGAAAGTCCAGAAATTGTCTCTTTAAAGGGCGTGGAGATGCCCAATGTCCAGCCTGATCGTACGGGAGACATGTTGTTCTTCTCTTGGGCAGTGGTCATGGCACAGGCACAGGAGGCACAGTGTCTGCAGCAGCAGCTCTTTGCGGTGGTCTGAATGCATTTCTGGAACTGTGGCTTTGGTGAGCTGCCATGAAGGGAACCTTCTTGGCACACACCTGGAGCATGTCATCTAAGGTTGGAGCTGGTTTCATGGGCAGGTTGAGGATAGCTGCCTTGCACTGTTCGTTTGCCTTGGCTAGAGCCATTTCCTCCAGGACCTGTACTGGGCTCCTTCTTCCTTAACCTGTAACTTGATAGCACTGGTTAATTGCTCCACAAATGCTGCTAAAGGTTCTGATGGAAGCAAAGGAATTTCCTGAGCCTGCTTGAGGGCTGAGACCCATTCACTATCACCACATAGATGTTCTAATTGAATTGGGAAATTATTATTATCAACAGCCGTTTTAGGATTTTGCCAAAGCACCGGAAGTAAATCTCTTTGGAGGTTAAAGGGAACTATAGGATTGCCTGTTAAATTTGCTTTTAAAAGGTTACAAAAGTATTCACTTTCATATCCAAAATCGATCTGAGCTTTGCATAAATCTTGAATTGCTTGTTGGGGGAAGAGGTCCCACTAACCATGAACAACACCCCCCCTTTTTGACCGTTGGTATGTGAAAGGGGCAGCAGAAAAGTCGGGATCGCTTCCTGCTTCTGGGTTCCTGGTTCCCCCCCCTCCCCTCCAGGGCTATGGAACTGGGAGTGTGGGCAAGGAAATCGTGGGAACCAGAAGCAGGGAGGGAGTGGAGACTTGACTTACAATAGGCAGAGTCGGAGGACAGAGGTTTGAGGGTAGGGGGTGGAGTCAGAGGAGAGGGCAGCACTAGGGGCGGCACTGAAGGGAAGGAGGGGTCTGGGGAGAGGAATGGATTGCGAAAGGGATTGTGGGAAGGAGGGACAGACAAAGAAAGAGGCTCCTCGTGGCATCTGCCATTTTCGGAAACAAAGGGGTCTCCACCATCTTGTGATCTCCTCCCCCAAACTGAGACTAGCTTGGGAATCACTAAGATGGGGGTTTTGAGCACTCGAGCTGTCTGCAAAAGTACAAACTGGGGGAGAAGGGAGGTTTGGGGAAAGTTTAGGGGTTTCACGAGGAATCTGGCCAGAATTCCTTGAGCAGGCAAACTCAGGAATTCAGGGAAAGCCAGGGGAGCTGCAGCTTCCCTGCCCTGTCTGGTGGGCTGCTTTCCTCAGAATACCCGAGCCTGGGGAAGGGATTTTGGGGTCAGGAGAGGGAGAAACAGAGGGAACTGTGAAAAATCCACAAAGAACTGGTTTTTTTTTCTTTTCATTTTGCTTTTTCAATACTAACTGAATTTTTAAGCTCCAAAAAGCAAAATTTGCAGTTTCGTTACCCTTAGGGGAGCCTGATTCAGCCAATTTATTTGCAACAGCCTCCCAAAATTCCGGGAAGCTTATTTGCTCTAATGATACATGTGCAAACTGAGAAAACAACCACCAAATTAATTTTTTCTGCTGTTTCTTTGAACAATGGGTTCCCCCATCATCCAAGGCACTTAAAATTTGGTAATAGACTCTTTTTTGAGACACAGACAGCCTAGCACCCATTTTTGGCTCAGATTTTAAGTTTCTGTGTCCCCTTTACCTGTGACTGGGAAACCAAAAGTTATAAAAGACCTCGCTGGAGAAAAAAAAACCTGGAGGGGAAACTGTTACCTTTTCCACCCCCTGGGCTGCACAGCTGAAACCAAATTTGCTATTAAAGCACCCTGAAGGTTTGCTCTGAAAGCGAAAACCTTCCCCCAAAGGAAAAAACCCTTTCCCTGAGGAACAATGCCTCTGAAAGATTTTTATCCTGAAATGGTAATACTCACCAAACATCCAGCGTGCAGATGAATCTTTCCTTTCTTTCCACATCACTCCTTTTGCCTGAGACTTACCCTTTTGGTGCAAAAAGGGCTTCCAGTCTTGGTTCCCAGGGTCGGTTGTCCACGACCACATGGTCACCTTCTCTGGGAGCAGCCTGCCATTCGGGGGTCTTCTTCGCAGTACTCTGATGGGTTTTTTAAGTCCAAAGGAAAACTACAGCCCTGGCCTGTGGAGTCCTGTGTTTCAGAGACTCCACAGCAAACGCCAAGCCTGATGGGTCTGTTTCTCTGCGTGGATGGGCCACGTTTCGGGACTCTGGTGCCTGTGTGAGGTTCCTCGGCCACATGCTCCACGCATGGTTCTTCCAGCCTTCTGTGAGCCCTTTGTGGCTTCAAGCCGCATGCTTGGGCACCAGCTGTTGGGGTTCTTTAGAAAGAACAGGCATTCAACGATGGCAAAAGGAAAGTCTGCCCTTTGTCCAGGGGGCATCAGGCTTTATTTGGGTTCCAGCCCCTCCAGCTCCTTCCCTGTCCCCATCTCGGTGCAAAGAGACTGCCCCCCCCCCCCCCCTCCTCCCAGGGCTTTTTACCCAGGGGGAAGGGCTTGAGGCAGGGACAAGCCACTACCCAATCAGGGATAAGGTGGGAGTGGAACAGAGTTGGGTTACATTCCAGTGTGGGAGGATGGGCACGGCCGAGCGGGGACAAACCACGTGATACAGTTTCCAGGGAACAGAAGAAACATTACAAAACCCAATATAAAAATGAAATACAATATAAACCAAATTAACACACTACAACAGAAGAGCAAAGAGAACTAACTGCCTGTGAATAAAGCAGAAAGAATCCCGATGTTTGAAGTATTCCCCAAAATGTGATTAAAACCAAACGAGGTTAGCTATAGATAACAAAAAATTGATATATTATATTTAACAGTAAAAGAAGCAAAGAGAAATAAAGAAGGAAGGAAGGAAGGAAGGAAGGAAGGAAGGAAGGAAGGAAGGAAGGAAGGAAGAAGGGA